>NC_052394.1:10106405-10351405 GCF_009389715.1 Phoenix dactylifera | reverse complement strand
TGCTCACTAATTTGATGATGGGGGCAGCTTGCATATAATTTCTTGAAACGTTCCCAATATTCGTGTAGCGACTCTCCGTTTTGCTGCCTTACACCAAAGTTGCAAGCGACTGTATTGCAAACTAGCAAGTACTAAGCTATTTCTTTGTATGAATATTTTTTAATACTCATATAGATTTGCTAGAATGCTTATTATAAACTCTGTTATAAGCTGCATGAACTCCACCACAGCAATGCACGAATTTTGTGAGGACTCTCTTACAACATTATAAGAATGATGCAAAGTTGTTCAGTGACAAACCGGTAAGAACTCAACTGTTTCCATGTACACTCTTGTACACCTTTGCTAGAGTATTGCAAGTAACTCCATTACAAATCGCAGGGAATCAACTATTGCAATGTATGAATCTCGTAGGAATTCTCTCACAACCTTGAAACATGTTGCAAGCGACTCTGATATAAATCAGCGAGAACTCTTAACTCTTTCAATTTACGAATGTTGTGAGAACCAGCAGGAACTCTTGTACGAACTAGTGATAGCATGAAATCTACTATTGCAATTCATGAATCTTCTAGGAACACTTCCACAGTCTTGAAAGAATGTTGCAAGCCGATCTGACACAAACCAGCAAGAAGTCAATTCTTTTCATATACGAACATTGCAAGAACACTCGAACACCTTTGCCTGATTGTTGAAAACAACCATGTTACAAACAACATGAACGCTATTATTGCATTACACGAAAATTGTGAGAACTCTCTTACAAGCTTGCATGAATCTCGCGACCTACTCTGTTATAAACTAGTAAGTTCCGTACTTTTTTGTAAGAAATTTGAGAACACTCACACATCTTTGCTCGATGTTGCAAACAACTCTATTGTAAACTACAGGAGCTCCACAATTGTTGTAAGTCATGGCCCAATGACACGGCCTGGTTCAAGGAAGGAGGCCTGAAGGCCTGGTTCGAGGACGGAGGCCTGAAGGTCTGTTTCTAGACGAAACGAGGCAGAACCCCTATTTGGAACAAAGAAGGAGATGGAATTCGACCATGAATCTATTCTAAACACTCATTCGGACAATTTGCCTTTCTTTCAAGATTGTATGAAATTCCTTCTTGTTTTTTCTTGGCTGCTCTCCTCCAGTCTTGATTTTTTTTCTTTTTGTTTTCATTTTAATTGATGAATCTATTGTAATGAACACCATAACGGCCTTTTTCTTAGAACGTACGCCTAACGGTTAGTTGCCATACTTGCTTCACCATTGATGGCAAGAATGGCAAACAGGTTCCCAGCCTCCATGGAAGCATTTTGAACGTATCAGTCAGTGCTAATTTGTTCTTATTGGTCCCTGGATTTTAATTCATTAAAGTTGTATGTTCTAATGCTAGTCCAATCAATTTGCGAGTTATTCTTGGCTCCTTCAAGGGAATAGTATCAAATAGCTCATTTCCCCACCTTCTATGCCCTCTTCTGTCTACTTAGAAGAGAGGTGAGCTATTGGCACTTGTATGGTCGATCTTATGCTCCTGCCCTTGGTTTGCATCAGATGCATTACGAAATTTAACTAAAGGCTTAATAAGATAGACGGGGTTTGGTTAGCATTTGTAAGACCCCAGAACTGGGCCCGGTCAAAATGACCGGCCCAGTCCCAAAACCCCGACTGTTTCCATCCCGAAGAAGAAGGAAGCCCTGTTTTTAGGGCTTCCTCTCCTCCTTGAGGCCACCGAGAAGAGCCGCCAGGGAGAAGGGGGAGAGATTTTTCTTCGCATTGCCGGAGAGAGAGAGAGGAAGAGGGAGAGCCAAGTAGCACGGGTGACCCTTTTCCTTCATCGCCGCCGGAGAGGAAGGGAGGCGCCGGATCTTCGTCGGGGCTAAGGTAAGCTTTTTCCTTCTCCTTGCTTGGTGATTAGCCATGGTGGGTGGTGATTTTGAGCCGGCCGATCGCCGGATTTGGGCCCAAAAAGGGATGCTTTGCTTCGGCTAGAGGCGTTAGCCGCCGGCATGCTCGCCGCCGCCAGCCGCCGGGGGTGGTCGGGCTTGCTCCGCCGCCTCCTGCCGCCGTCGGGGCCGGCCATCATGGCCGCCCCGGAGTCCGACCGAGAGGGAAGAAGAAGAAGAAGGGGGGGTCACGGGACCCCCTGTTTCACCGAAGGAGAAGAGGGGGAGTCGGGAGAGAAAAGAAGAAAGAAGAAAAAGAAAAGAAAAAAAAAGAAAAAAAAAGAAAAAGAAAAAGAAAAGAGAAAACCAAAAAAAAAAAAAAGGGTGGTTTACGGGTATGAACCCCAACTCGGGGTACTAGGCACTCCTGCAGGATCAACCATGGAGGGATATTAAAAATTTAAGTCTTTCTATATATATATATATAGTGATGAATTTTAAAAGAAGAAAATGGTTTTTGAATATTAGATTCTGCGAGGGATTTGCAGAATTAATTGGATTTATTGTGGATCGCGTTCGCAAGGTAAGTGATGTAACTTCTTTACTAGATTTATCGGCAAACTTAATATCTGTTTTACGAATCGAATTATTCGTGATTTCGAATTTGAGGCATGGGTTATTTGTATATTTTTAGAATATTGTATGTCTCTGATTGGACGTATTTGCTTCATATTTGAATTGTATTTAATTGCTCTGACATTGTACTTTTCAGCTTGGAACACTGAACAAAAGGCTTAATAAGATAGACGGGGTTTGGTTAGCATTAATCTGGGGAATTGTTATAGAAAACTAAAAGAATAGGATGCCTTTTTGCCCCCTTCCTATTTGGGTCAGACAAGGGAAGGAAGCCCCACATTACAGCAAACAAAAAACACCCATGCTCATCGGCTAAGGATGCCATAGATGCTGGGAAATTTTCTATCCAATGTAGCTAACCTATTTAACGGTCCCATTAAATACGACAAAACTTGACTTGGACCTGCTAACCTGCTCAAACTTGCTCGCAAGAAAACTGGGTTTTGGTTTGCAGCTGGCTCGACAAAATCTTGCTTGATTTGAACCCGATGTAGTTAATAAATTGGTTGGGCTTTGGTTGGTGTCCTGACTTTATAGGTCGGTGGCAAGGTCGGTGGAACCGTCCCGAATTGCTCGGTTCGGAGTATTCCGAGCCGTACCGGCCATAGACCAGGACGGTTCTGGCAATGAAAATGAGATCCGCGCCGCAGGAGAAAAAGTCGAAGGAAAAAGAAGAAGAGAGAGAGTGGGGAAGGGAGGGAGAGAGAGAAAGGTCGAGGCTGGCCTCCGGGGCCGTCTGGCGGAGGCTGGGGAGCCATAGAAGAGGGGCTCGCTCTTGTTTTCTGTTTTGTTCGAAACAGGAGCTGGAGAGCCTCCCCTTATTTTTGAGGTTAAGTGAATGTCGGCAAACCAATTGTCGACTTCACTTATTTTTTTAAATAAAAAAATTAAATAAAGTCGATAATTGGCTTTCCGGCCTCCGTCTTCTCCTCTCGGCGGTTCTCCGATCCTCTGCTGGCCTCCCCTTCTCTTTTTTTTCCTCTCTCGTACTTCCTCTCCCTCGTCTCTTTTACTGTGCCAGTACGGGCCCGATAGGGCATAACATAGGCTTATACTAACTCGTCCCGTCGGGCAAGCGGTACGTTGTTCCGTACCAGTTTTGCCGACCCTAGTTGGTGGTCTTGCTTATGGTGCTAGTTACAACTCTCAAGCTATCCAAGTTAAGTTTTAGCCTCTTAATTTAATTAATTATAAATTTTGAAAAAAATATGAATTTTATTTCTTTAATGAAAGGATTAGGTTTTTCTCTCGGCTTTGGATATTTATTGGATATTTAGAATAAATTTTTTAACAAAAGTACTTTATTTATTATTTGCTATTGTTATATACTTAAACATCATTATTTTCCACATTGGCTTAAACTCGACTGCCGCGGGGGAGAGAGAAAAAATAGCGGGAAATGGGTTTGGGTGGACTCCCTCCAAAAACGTTCTCCCTCCTCCTCTTCTCATCACGACGACTCTCTAGGGCAACGAAGGCCAATAGTCTAAACTTCCCTTTGAGGTAAATCTTTAGGATTTCCACATGTACTTTTTTTTTTCTAAATAAGAAAAGGCTTAAAGATTTGATGACCGCTTTTTTTCTTTGAGGTAAATCTTTAGGGTTTCCAGATGCTTTTTTTCCCTTGAAAGAAAAGTCTCAAAGATTTGATGATTTCTTTTTTTTTATTTGCTCTCATGGAATCGTTGATTCCTCTTTGAGAATTGAATGTTTTAATGATTTAGATCTATAGTCTTCTCTGTTGTTGTCGGGCTCTGTTCCCAAATTCTTACCTTTGCATACGTTGCCGCAGATGTATTACTAACTTGGTTTGACCTAGATGTCCTATTCTAATTTGGGGCTATTTTATGTGAAATCTTGGTTGGATAATTCTTAACATTTTTTTGGAGGGTATATTTTATTTGTCTTAAAATAATAACTTTGGCACTTGTCTTCGAGTATATAAGGAAATTTTTTTTACTTTTCCATCATGAAAAAAGGAAGCGAAAGCTATCGTATACAACAAGTTTATAAATTTACAAAGCTTGATGTTGTTTCTACTATGTGTTTTCTCCATGCTTTGGTGAGTTTGAATAGTATAACATACTTGCGTTCGAGAGCTAGTTTTCAGCAAGATGATGAAGAAACTAAGGTCCTTATTGTTGCAAGATTGTTTCCATTAGGTCGAGCCCTCATGTATAGTGTGGCTCTCCCATGTATTTCATGAGGATTATCACTTGTTAGGTTGTTGTTCTAGATTGTCCATATTTAAGATTAACCAAAAGGTTTGGCTATTGTATTTTGGTTATTTAACTTTTGGATGCCACAACATAGTTAAAGTGTTCTGGATACTTTTGGAGTTCACTACACAAAAACTAAGCACTTTGTTTTTACCAACCAATCAGTTGTCCAAATGGTAGGATTATGAATAGCAATATTGGAACTCAACTGCATGACTGTGGTGTCATTTCATGTAACATGAAACCATAGGTGACATCTTATGTCACATGAATGAAGTTTTAGGAAGACTTGTTTCTGTTGTCGTCCATGACATGTTACACTTCGAGTTGAGAAATAATCTGTTGGCCAAGAGGCTTTTCATGCACAAACTATTGAGATTTCCCTGCAACTTATGAGTAGGGCGACCGCTCATACAACGCCTCATCTATGAAAACAATAAAATGGTTCTCGCAGCGTGCAGTTTCCATTTTTATTAGTCATTGATATTTATAGTTTCATGTGCTTCTTAATCTTGTGCCGCACTGCAGTGCTCCAACCATGCTGTACCAAAATTCCAGCACTCCAAAAGTCGTTGCCTCCAAACTTTTCTACTTGGATAGAGTGCCTGCTGGCGTGTTGCCACTTGTTTGGATTTATTCTCGATTTTTTATGGTTTTGAACCCCAATTTTCACCTTGAAATGCAAAGGTAAGCAAACTACGAGAATACACAAGAAAAATTGGGAAAAAATTATGACACAAACAAGATTATTTGCCCAAACATCACATCTCATGTCAGTGTAACTGCAACCACACAAACATTGCAAAGTAAAACAAGATTACTTGTCCATACATCACACCTATGTACCTGTAAAGCAGAAACCAATTTAGGACAACATAACTGCAGCTATATGGAGGTTGGTAGAATTTACACTGTTTGCAACCATTGAAATTGAGACTCATGCTATCCTGATTGTAGTTAATTGTATTATATATTGTAGGAAGAATCATACTGCGATTTACTTACTCCAGTTATTAAAGAGCTAAACGGAGACATGGACTCTTAACTGTAGTCAGCTTTTTCTTGGCATGTGATTCGCAATGACTTTAACTTTATAGCTCGATGTCAACTCATTCTTACTTATCGTGTATAAGTCTGAAGCTTAATAGATTCCATATCCATTTTTTATGGCTGTTGTAATAGCTGGCAATTAGCATTTTTGACAGTCTTAAGGTGTGAACCTGTTATCTTTGCTGGTAGAAAAAAGGCAATTGCAGTCTTTGATCTCAGCTGGAGAAAATGCCAGGATATTATGATATAGATGACATCATCATGGAGGAAGAGGTTAGGACTACTAGATTTTCATTTCTTGTCCTTGAGATGATGCAGAATCTTGACAAATTTTGTCTTGATCAATGTTGTGCTTGCAGTCCATTTCAGTTGTTTTTCAAGTTGGAGCACATGGTGTTGGCCTGCTAGATCCTGGTTCAGAAACAAACAGTGTAAGTTCTCTAGAAACCATAAGCAGGTGACACTTGATGTTTATGTTCTAATGTTCATTGATTCTATATAGGTTGAAAAAGGTGCTAAAGTGGACCTGCCCTTTTGGCTTGCTCATGAGTTGTACTTGAGACAAGCAGTATCGATCAGTGTTCCTGCCTGTTTTAGCCAGAAGTAGGTTCCATTTTTTGCTTACTGCTCAAAAATCCTATCTGTATGAATTCTGCACACATGTCATGAGCATGACAAAGACCTAGATACAGCTGAGAGGAAGTAGGGGAAGTGAAGTGGGAGGAATAAGGGAAGCTGTTGATCCTATAATACTAAAATTTCAGGATACCACATATGTCTTTATAAAAAGAATGTGGCATCTTGTCTATGGATGTCCTTGAGGACTCCACTTCCACAGCATCAGCCATTTGGGTACCCCTCCATGATACCTTAAGAACAAAACTTAACAAATCAGCAATTTTTGTTATGCTGGATTTTGTACATTGTTGAAAATTGAAATGATTATAACTTTTTTGGTGCCTCCCCTGCACCAACCACCGAACCACCTCTAACTGTAGTGAACGCCCTATCATGAGTGCTTTAGAGATCTTTTATTTGTAAATTGTTTACCATGATGTCACAGAACCAGGAAAGAAATCCAGGCTGATGCAGCATGTGTGCATTTGAGGATCCGTTGCCCCTACTTTTATGAATTGGGATGCAAGATTGTCCCCCTGTAAGTTCTCTGATCTATAACTAGCCAGACAGATTATTACAGTAGCCTCTGTAGGAACACTTGTTTTGCGAAAGTTTTGGATCTTCAAGCATGTTATGGGAGAAGGCATAAAGATGCAACTAATAGGAAGACGGTTGAATTTCTTTATAAATTTTATTCTTTATTACATTATTACTCCATCAATAATGCTTCAGTGCATTTCTTTATATCCAGAACAGGTACCTTCTTTAATGCATCCATGCAAAATCTAAATTAACATCATGCTGTACCATCTCATTTATATAATTTTGTGTGCTTCCATATTCATGTGACAGATTGATTTGTAGCTTGTTAGATTGATATATATATCATAGTTAGGGATCTTGATGATAAATATCTAATAGAATAGCAACAAGGTGTGACAGTTGACAGATAGAAAAGAATTAGATTGAGGTTTAGTAGATGTTTTTGACTCATGCCAGCAGCAAAGTGTCTGATAAGGATTGAAGCTTAGGAAACCTGGAATATAAATCTCAAATTGCTGAATGATATGGTTAGCGTGAGAAGATTTATAAAGCCCATTGCAAATAAATGCGACATTTTACAGAATCAGAAAGAAGATGGCGTCAGACTGATTTCATGCCTATGTTTAGGGTTGAAAATGAATTGAATATGGATCAGATGCTGGCAAGTCCATATCTATATCTATATTGATTCAGTGGGTATTAATACAGATATTGGAATTAAAGGGATACTAGAATTTTTTTATATTTATTTTAAATAGATACGAATTGGATATTAATCATGTCCATGTTTGTTCTAAATAGATACGGATGTAATGTTGAATATCATTTAGGATACAGAAATGAAGGAGTTGCATTTGCATTATTTGGCAACAACTTGAGCAAGTTACATATGTGAAAGCATGAATTAGATCATAAAATCTAGACATATATCTCTTCTCAAAGAAGGAGAACAGCAAGAACCTTGTTTGGAGAATTCAGATAATTAAAAGCCATGTTGTCGGTCGTCATGAACATGTGCTCATCAATGTCAATGTTAGAAGAGTCCCTATGCACACTTCCAATTAAAAAGGGTTTATTTTTTCATGAACATGTTAAGTATCTGGATATCCAAATCTAAAAATCTTGAAAAAAGGATATCCAGATATTTGAATCTGAATGCAGAAAAACTTATAATCTTTATCCGTATCTATATCCGACAAATTTTCTATCTTTTTATCCCTGTGCCAGATATAGTTTTTATATCTGAATGAGACCTTATATGGATTTCAATTAAGACCAGATCTGTTTTTAACGGACCCAATTTCAGCTATGTTGTCTTGTCTGCTTCTAATGATGTCAAGTGATTCAATTTGCAGATATTAGTGCTATTCTGTTTCAGAAGGGAAGAACTTGTATCTGAGTTTCAATTCAAACATGGGTTTATATGCTAGTCTAACTATTGATAATGAAAATACTTATGATTTGCCTAACTCTTTAATCTGTAAATGATGACTAGCTGAAACTAGCAATTTTCTTTAAGGAATTTCTATTCCCTATGATCAAGCTGGCAGTCTGGATTGATGAGATTGATTTTTAATTAAAGAAATAGAAAGAACTAGTCTTCTCAGTTGCATGAAAGTCTATAATCTCTCAGGCTCTGCTGTGGACAGGGTTAGTGACAAAAGTATCGGATCCTTCCTTCATTATGCATTCACCCATAGATACAAGGAGATATTGAGCAAGTCACATAGTGCTTCTGTTGCTACCGTTCCCAAATTCTTGACACGTCTTACAAAGGAAGAATCCCAATGTGAGCTTCTGTTCTTTGAACAACTGTCCGGGTTTATTTCCTAATCATTGATGTGACATTGATATTTTGATTTTGATTTTTTTTTTTTTTTGCCTGTTGGAAGTGTTTGAAGCTGCTCGGTCTTCAATGTTAGCATTCAAGAAATGGCGGCTAGGTGGATCAAGATTAGAGAAGGCATCCATTCTTAGTAGGAAAAGGAAGACAACCATGCCAACTTGCCCATCGACTCCATGACTAAGTTTGTCAAGTTTGACAGTTCCCCTTGCAACACCAAAGTTGCAAGCGACTCTATTGCAAACTAGCAAGTACTAAGCTATTTCTTTGTATGAATATTTTTAATACTCATATAGATTTGCTAGAATGCTTATTATAAACTCTGTTATAAGCTGCATGAACTCCACCACAGCAATGCACGAATTTTGTGAGGACTCTCTTACAACATTATAAGAATGATGCAAAGTTGTTCAGTGACAAACCAGTAAGAACTCAACTGTTTCCATGTACACTCTTGTACACCTTTGCTAGAGTGTTGCAAGTAACTCCATTACAAATCGCAGGGAATCAACTATTGCAATGTATGAATCTCGTAGGAATTCTCTCACAACCTTGAAACATGTTGCAAGCGACTCTGATATAAATTAGCGAGAACTCTTAACTCTTTCAATTTACGAATGTTGTGAGAACCAGCAGGAACTCTTGTACGAACTAGTGATAGCATGAAATCTACTATTGCAATTCATGAATCTTCTAGGAACACTTCCACAGTCTTGAAAGAATGTTGCAAGCCAATCTGACACAAACCAGCAAGAAGTCAATTCTTTTCATATACGAACATTGTAAGAACACTCGAACACCTTTGCCTGATTGTTGAAAGCAACCATGTTACAAACAACGTGAACGCTATTATTGCATTACACGAAAATTGTGAGAACTCTCTTACAAGCTTGCATGAATCTCGCGACCTACTCTGTTATAAACTAGTAAGTTCAGTACTTTTTTGTAAGAACTTTGAGAACACTCACACATCTTTACTCGAATGTTGCAAACAACTCTATTGTAAACTACAGGAGCTCCACAATTGTTGTAAGTCATGGCCCAATGGCACGGCCTGGTTCAAGGAAGGAGGCCTGAAGGCCTGGTTCGAGGACGGAGGCCTGAAGGTCTGTTTCTAGACGAAACGAGGCAGAACCCCTATTTGGAACAAAGAAGGAGATGGAATTCGACCATGAATCTATTCTAAACACTCATTCGGACAATTTGCCTTTCTTTCAAGATTGTATGAAATTCCTTCTTGCTTTTTCTTGGCTGCTCTCCTCCAGTCTTGGTTTTTTTCTTTTTGTTTTCATTTTAATTGATGAATCTATTATAATGAACACCATAACGGCCTTTTTCTTAGAACGTACGCCTAACGGTTAGTTGCCATACTTGCTTCACCATTGATGGCAAGAATGGCAAACAGGTTCCCAGCCTCCATGGAAGCATTTTGAACGTATCAGTCAGTGCTAATTTGTTCTTATTGGTCCCTGGATTTTAATTCATTAAAGTTGTATGTTTCTAATGCTAGTCCAATCAATTTGCGAGTTATTCTTGGCTCCTTCTTCAAGGGAATACTATCAAATAGCTCATTTCACCACCTTCTATGCCCTCTTCTGTCTACTTAGAAGAGAGGTGAGCTACTGGCACTTGTATGGTCGATCTTATGCTCCTGCCCTTGGTTTGCATCAGATGCATTACGAAATTTAACTAAAGGCTAAATAAGATAGACGGGGTTTGGTTAGCATTTGGTAAGACCCCAGAACTGGGCCCGGTCCAAATGACCGGCCCAGTCCCAAAACCCCGACTGTTTCCATCCCGAAGAAGGAGGAAGCCCTGTTTTTAGGGCTTCCTCTCCTCCTTGAGGCCACCGAGAAGAGCGGCCAGGGAGAAGGGGGAGAGATTTTTCTTCACATTGCCGGAGAGAGAGAGAGGAAGAGGGAGAGCCAAGTAGCACGTCGCCGCCGGAGAGGAAGGGAGGCGCCGGATCTTCGTCGGGGCTAAGGTAAGCTTTTTCCTTCTCCTTGCTTGGTGATTAGCCATGGTGGGTAGTGATTTTGAGCCGGCCGATCGCCGGATTTTGGCCCAAAAAGGGATGCTTTGCTTCGGCTAAAGGCGTTAGTCGCCGGCATTCTCGCCGCCGCCAGCCGCCGGGGGTGCTCGGGCTTGCTCCGCCGCCTCCTGCCGCCGTCGGGGCCGGCCATCATGGCCGCCCCGGAGTCCGACCGAGAGGGAAGAAGAAGAAGAAGGGGGGGTCACGGGACCCCCTGTTTCACCGAAGGAGAAGAGGGGGAGTCGGGAGAGAAAAGAAGAAAGAAGAAAAAGAAAAGAAAAAGAAAAGAAAAAAAAAAGAAAAAGAAAAGTGAAAACAAAAAAAAAGGGGTGGTTTACGGTTATGAACCCAAACTTGGGGTACTAGGCACTCCTGCAGGATCAGCCATGGGGGATATTAAAAATTTAAGTCTTTGTATATATATATATATATATATTGTGATGAATTTTAAAAGAAGAAAATGATTTTTGAATATTAGGTTCTGCGAGGGATTTGCGGAATTAATTGGATTTGTTGTGGATCGCGTTCGCAAGGTAAGTGATGTAACCTCTTTACTAGATTTATCGACAAACTTAATATCTGTTTTACGAATCGAATTATTCGTGATTTTGAATTTGAGGCATGGGTTATATGTATATTTTTAGAATATTGTATGTCTCTGATTGGACGTATTTGCTTCATATTTGAATTGTATTTAATTGCTCTGACATTGTACTTTTCAGCTTGGAACACTGAACAAAAGGCTTAATAAGATAGACGGGGTTTGGTTAGCATTAATCTGGGGATTTGTTATAGAAAACTAAAAGAATAGGATGCCTTTTTGCCCCCTTCCTATTTGGGTCAGATAAGGGAAGGAAGCCCCACATTACAGCAAACAAAAAACACCCATGCTCATCGGCTAAGGATGCCATAGTTACAGATGCTGGGAAATTTTCTATCCAATGTAGCTAACCTATTTAACGGTCCCATTAAATATGACAAAACTTGACTTGGACCTGCTAACCTGCTCAAACTTGCTCGCAAGAAAACTGGGTTTTGGTCTGCAGCTGGCTCGACAAAATCTTGCTTGATTTGAACCCGATGTAGTTAATAAATAGGTTGGGCTTTGGTTGGTGTCCGGACTTTATAGGTTGGTGGCAAGGTCGGTGGAATCGTTCCGAATTGCTCGGTTCGGAGTATTCCGAGCCGTACCGGCCATAGACCAGGACGGTTCTGGCAATGAAAATGAGATCCGCGCCGCAGGAGAAAAAGTCGAAGGAAAAAAAGAAGAGAGAGAGTGGGGAAGGGAGGGAGAGAGCGAGAGAAAGGTCGAGGCTGGCCTCCGGGGCCGTCTGGCGGAGGCTGGGGAGCCATAGAAGAGGGGCTTGCTCTTGTTTTCTGTTTTGTTCGAAACAGGAGCTGGAGAGCCTCCCTTTATTTTTGAGGTTAAGTGAATGTCGGCAAACCAATTGTCGACTTCACTTATTTTTTTTAAATAAAAAAATTAAATAAAGTCGATAATTGGCTTTCCGGCCTCCGTATTCTCCTCTCGGCGGTTCTCCGATCCTCTGCTGGCCTCCCCCTTCTCGTTTTTTTTCCTCTCTCGTTCTTTCTCTCCCTCGTCTCTTTTACTGTGCCGGTATAGGCCCGATAGGGCATAACATGGGCTTATACTAACTTGTCCCGTCGGGCAAGCGGTACGTTGTCCCGTACCAGTTTCGCCGACCCTGGTTGGTGGTTTTGCTTATGGTGCTAGTTACAACTCTCAAGCTATCCAAGTTAAGTTTTAGCCTCTTAATTTAATTAATTATAAATTTTGAAAAAAATATGAATTTTATTTATTTAATGAAAGGATTAGGTTTTTCTCTTGGCTTTGGATATTTCTTGGATATTTAGAATAAATTTTTTAACAAAAGTACTTTATTTATTATTTTCTATTGTTATATACTTAAACATCATTATTTTCCACATTGGCTTAAACTCGACTGCCGCGGGGGAGAGAGAAAAAATAGAGGGAAATGGGTTTGGGTGGACTCCCTCCGAAAACGTTCCCCCTCCTCCTCTTCTCATCACGACGACTCTCTAGGGCAACGAAGGCCGATAGTCTGAACTTCCCTCCGAGGTAAATCTTTAGGATTTCCACATATACTTTTTTCTTTCTAAATAAGAAAAGGCTTAAAGATTTGATGACCTCTTTTTTTCTTTGAGGTAAATCTTTAGGGTTTCCAGATGCTTTTTTTCCCTCGAAAGAAAAGTCTCAAAGATTTGATGATTTCTTTTTTTTTTATTTGCTCTCATGGAATCGTTGATTCCTCTTTGAGAATTGAATGTTTTAATGATTTAGATCTATAGTCTTCTCTATTGTTGTCGGGTTCTGTTCCCAAATTCTTACCTTTGCATACGCTGCCGCAGATGTATTACTAACTTGGTTTGACCTAGATGTCCTATTCTAATTTGGGGCTATTTTATGTAAAATCTTGGTTGGATAATTCTTAACATTTTTTTGGAGGGTATATTTTATTTGTTACTTAAAATAATAACTTTGGCACTTGTCTTCGAGTATATAAGGAAAATTTTTTTACTTTTCCATCATGAAAAAAGGAAGCGAAAGCTATCGTATACAACAAGTTTACAAATTTACAAAGCTTGATGTTGTTTCTACTATGTGTTTTCTCCATGCTTTGGTGAGTTTGAATACTATAACATACCTGCGTTCGAGAGCTAGTTTTCAGCAAGATGATGAAGAAACTAAGGTTCTTATTGTTGCAAGATTGCTTCCATTAGGTCGAGCCCTCATGTATAGTGTCGCTCTCCCATGTATTTCATGAGGATTATCACTTGTTAGGTTGTTGTTCTAGATTGTCCATATTTAAGATTAACCAAAAGGTTTGGCTATTGTATTTTGGTTATTTAACTTTTGGATGCCACAACATAGTTAAAGTGTTCTGGATACTTTTGGAGTTCACTACACAAAAACTAAGCACTTTGTTTTTACCAACCAATCAGTTGTCCAAATGGTAGGATTATGAATAGCAATATTGGAACTCAACTGCACGACTGTGGTGTCATTTCATGTAACATGAAACCATAGGTGACATCTTATGTCACATGAAGGAAGTTTTAGGAAGACTTGTTTCTGTTGTCGTCCATGACATGTTACACTTCGAGTTGAGAAATAATCTGTTGGCCAAGAGGCTTTTCATGCACAAACTATTGAGATTTCCCTGCAACTTATGAGTAGGGCGACCACTCATACAACGCCTCATCTATGAAAACAATAAAATGGTTCTCGCAGCGTGCAGTTTCCATGTTTATTAGTCATTGATATTTATAGTTTCATGTGCTTCTTAATCTTGTGCCGCACTGCAGTGCTCCAACCAGGCTGTACCAAAATTCTAGCACTCCAAAAGTTGTTGCCTCCAAACTTTTCTACTTGGATAGAGTGCCTGCTGGTGTGTTGCCACTTGTTTGGATTTATTCTCGATTTTTTATGGTTTTGAACCCCAATTTTCACCTTGAAATGCAAATGTAAGCAAACTACGAGAATATACAAGAAAAATTGGGAAAAAATTATGACACAAACAAGATTATTTGCCCAAACATCACATCTCATGACAGTGTAACTGCAACCACACAAACATTGCAAAGTAAAACAAGATTACTTGTCCAAACATCACACCTATGTACCTGTAAAGCAGAAACCAATTTAGGACAACATAACTGCAGCTATATGGAGGTTGGTAGAATTTACATTGTTTGCAACCATTGAAATTGAGACTCATGCTATCCTGATTGTAGTTAATTGTATTATATATTGTAGGAAAAATCATACTGCGATTTACTTACTCCAGTTATTAAAGAGCTAAATGGAGACATGGACTCTTAACTGTAGTCAGCTTTTTCTTGGCATGTGATTCGCAATGACTTTAACTTTATAGCTCGATGTCAACTCATTCTTACTTATTGTGGATAAGTCTGAAGCTTAATAGATTCCATATCCATTTTTTATGGCTGTTGTAATAGCTGGCAATTAGCATTTTTGACAGTCTTAAGGTGTGAACCTGTTATCTTTGCTGGTAGAAAAGGGCAATTGCAGTCTTTGATCTCAGCTGGAGAAAATGCCAGGATATTATGATATAGATGACATCATCATGGAGGAAGAGGTTAGGACTACTAGATTTTCATTTCTTGTCCTTGAGATGATGCAGAATCTTGACAAATTTTGTCTTGATCAATGTTGTGCTTGCAGTCCATTTCAGTTGTTTTTCAAGTTGGAGCACATGGTGTTGGCCTGCTAGATCCTGGTTCAGAAACAAACAGTGTAAGTTCTCTAGAAACCATAAGCAGGTGACACTTGATGTTTATGTTCTAATGTTCATTGATTCTGTATAGGTTGAAAAAGGTGCTAAAGTGGACCTGCCCTTTTGGCTTGCTCATGAGTTGTACTTGAGACAAGCAGTATCGATCAGTGTTCCTGCCTGTTTTAGCCAGAAGTAGGTTCCATTTTTTGCTTACTGCTCAAAAATCCAATCTGTATGAATTCTGCACGCATGTCATGAGCATGACAAAGACCTAGATACAGCTGAGAGGAAGTAGGGGAAGTGAAGTGGGAGGAATAAGGGAAGCTGTTGATCCTATAATACTAAAATTTCAGGATACCACATATGTCTTTATAAAAAGAATGTGGCATCTTGTCTATGGATGTCCTTGAGGACTCCACTTCCACAGCATCAGCCATTTGGGTACCCCTCCATGATACCTTAAGAACAAAACTTAGCAAATCAGCAATTTTTGTTATGCTGGATTTTGTACATTGTTGAAAATTGAAATGATTATAACTTTTTTGGTGCCTCCCCTGCACCAACCACCGAACCACCTCTAACTGTAGTGAACGCCCTATCATGAGTGCTTTAGAGATCTTTTATTTGTAAATTGTTTACCATGATGTCACAGAACCAGGAAAGAAATCCAGGCTGATGCAGCATGCGTGCATTTGAGGATCCGTTGCCCCTACTTTTATGAATTGGGATGCAAGATTGTCCCCCTGTAAGTTCTCTGATCTATAACTAGCCAGACAGATTATTACAGTAGCCTCTGTAGGAACACTTGTTTTGCGAAAGTTTTGGATCTTCAAGCATGTTATGGGAGAAGGCATAAAGATGCAACTAATAGGAAGATGGTTGAATTTCTTTATAAATTTTATTCTTTATTACATTATTACTCCATCAATAATGCTTCAGTGCATTTCTTTATATCCAGAACAGGTTCCTTCTTTAATGCATCTATGCAAAATCTAAATTAACATCATGCTGTACCATCTCATTTATATAATTTTGTGTGCTTCCATATTCATGTGACAGATTGATTTGTAGCTTGTTAGATTGATATATATCATAGTTAGGGATCTTGATGATAAATATCTAATAGAATAGCAACAAGGTGTGACAGTTGACAGATAGAAAAGAATTAGATTGAGGTTTAGTAGATGTTTTTGACTCATGCCAGCAGCAAAGTGTCTGATAAGGATTGAAGCTTAGGAAACCTGGAATATAAATCTCAAATTGCTGAATGATATGGTTAGTGTGAGAAGATTTATAAAGCCCATTGCAAATAAATGCGACATTTTACAGAATCAGAAAGAAGATGGCGTCAGACTGATTTCATGCCTATGTTTAGGGTTGAAAATGAATTGAATATGGATCAGATGCTGGCAAGTCCATATCTATATCTATATTGATTCAGTGGGTATTAATACAGATATTGGAATTAAAGGGATACTAGAATTTTTTTATATTTATTTTAAATAGATACGAATTGGATATTAATCATGTCCATGTTTGTTCTAAATAGATACGGATGTAATGTTGAATATCATTTAGGATACAGAAATGAAGGAGTTGCATTTGCATTATTTGGCAACAACTTGAGCAAGTTACATATGTGAAAGCATGAATTAGATCATAAAATCTAGACATATATCTCTTCTCAAAGAAGGAGAACAGCAAGAACCTTGTTTGGAGAATTCAGATAATTAAAAGCCCTGTTGTCGGTCGTCATGAACATGTGCTCATCAATGTCAATGTTAGAAGAGTCCCTATGCACACTTCCAATTAAAAAGGGTTTATTTTTTCATGAACATGTTAAGTATCTGGATAACCAAATCTAAAAATCTTTAAAAAAGGATATCCAGATATTTGAATCTGAATGCAGAAAAACTTATAATCTTTATCCGTATCTATATCCGACAAATTTTCTATCTTTTTATCCCTGTGCCAGATATAGTTTTTATATCTGAATGAGACCTTATATGGATTTCAATTAAGACCAGATCTGTTTTTAACGGACCTATTTTCAGCTATGTTGTCTTGTCTGCTTCTAATGATGTCAAGTGATTCAATTTGCAGATATTAGTGCTATTCTGTTTCAGAAGGGAAGAACTTGTATAAGTATTTGAGTTTCAATTCAAACATGGGTTTATATGCTAGTCTAACTATTGATAATGAAAATACTTATGATTTGCCTAACTCTTTAATCTGTAAATGATGACTAGCTGAAACTAGCAATTTTCTTTAAGGAATTTCTATTCCCTATGATCAAGCTGGCAGTCTGGATTGATGAGATTGATTTTTAATTAAAGAAATAGAAAGAACTAGTCTTCTCAGTTGCATGAAAGTCTATAATCTCTCAGGCTCTGCTGTGGACAGGGTTAGTGACAAAAGTATCGGATCCTTCCTTCATTATGCATTCACCCATAGATACAAGGAGATATTGAGCAAGTCACATAGTGCTTCTGTTGCTACCGTTCCCAAATTCTTGACACGTCTTACAAAGGAAGAATCCCAATGTGAGCTTCTGTTCTTTGAACAACTGTCCGGGTTTATTTCCTAATCATTGATGTGACATTGATATTTTGATTTTGATTTTTTTTTTTGCCTGTTGGAAGTGTTTGAAGCTGCTCGGTCTTCAATGTTAGCATTCAAGAAATGGAGGCTAGGTGGATCAAGATTAGAGAAGGCATCCATTCTTAGTAGGAAAAGGAAGACAACCATGCCAACTTGCCCATCGACTCCATGACTAAGTTTGTCAAGTTTGACAGTTCCCCTTGCAACACCAAAGTTGCAAGCGACTGTATTGCAAACTAGCAAGTACTAAGCTATTTCTTTGTATGAATATTTTTTAATACTCATATAGATTTGCTAGAATGCTTATTATAAACTCTGTTATCAGCTGCAATGAACTCCACCACAGCAATGCACGAATTTTGTGAGGACTCTCTTACAACATTATAAGAATGATGCAAAGTTGTTCAGTGACAAACCAGTAAGAACTCAACTGTTTCCATGTACACTCTTGTACACCTTTGCTAGAGTATTGCAAGTAACTCCATTACAAATCGCAGGGAATCAACTATTGCAATGTATGAATCTCGTAGGAATTCTCTCACAACCTTGAAACATGTTGCAAGCGACTCTGATATAAATCAGCGAGAACTCTTAACTCTTTCAATTTACGAATGTTGTGAGAACCAGCAGGAACTCTTGTACGAACTAGTGATAGCATGAAATCTACTATTGCAATTCATGAATCTTCTAGGAACACTTCCACAGTCTTGAAAGAATGTTGCAAGCCAATCTGACACAAACCAGCAAGAAGTCAATTCTTTTCATATACGAACATTGTAAGAACACTCGAACACCTTTGCCTGATTGTTGAAAACAACCATGTTACAAACAACATGAACGCTATTATTGCATTACACGAAAATTGTGAGAACTCTCTTACAAGCTTGCATGAATCTCGCGACCTACTCTGTTATAAACTAGTAAGTTCAGTACTTTTTTGTAAGAAATTTGAGAACACTCACACATCTTTGCTCGATGTTGCAAACAACTCTATTGTAAACTACAGGAGCTCCACAATTGTTGTAAGTCATGGCCCAATGACACGGCCTGGTTCAAGGAAGGAGGCCTGAAGGCCTGGTTCGAGGACGGAGGCCTGAAGGTCTGTTTCTAGACGAAACGAGGCAGAACCCCTATTTGGAACAAAGAAGGAGATGGAATTCGACCATGAATCTATTCTAAACACTCATTCGGACAATTTGCCTTTCTTTCAAGATTGTATGAAATTCCTTCTTGTTTTTTCTTGGCTGCTCTCCTCCAGTCTTGATTTTTTTTCTTTTTGTTTTCATTTTAATTGATGAATCTATTGTAATGAACACCATAACGGCCTTTTTCTTAGAACGTACGCCTAACGGTTAGTTGCCATACTTGCTTCACCATTGATGGCAAGAATGGCAAACAGGTTCCCAGCCTCCATGGAAGCATTTTGAACGTATCAGTCAGTGCTAATTTGTTCTTATTGGTCCCTGGATTTTAATTCATTAAAGTTGTATGTTCTAATGCTAGTCCAATCAATTTGCGAGTTATTCTTGGCTCCTTCAAGGGAATAGTATCAAATAGCTCATTTCCCCACCTTCTATGCCCTCTTCTGTCTACTTAGAAGAGAGGTGAGCTATTGGCACTTGTATGGTCGATCTTATGCTCCTGCCCTTGGTTTGCATCAGATGCATTACGAAATTTAACTAAAGGCTTAATAAGATAGACGGGGTTTGGTTAGCATTTGTAAGACCCCAGAACTGGGCCCGGTCAAAATGACCGGCCCAGTCCCAAAACCCCGACTGTTTCCATCCCGAAGAAGAAGGAAGCCCTGTTTTTAGGGCTTCCTCTCCTCCTTGAGGCCACCGAGAAGAGCCGCCAGGGAGAAGGGGGAGAGATTTTTCTTCGCATTGCCGGAGAGAGAGAGAGGAAGAGGGAGAGCCAAGTAGCACGGGTGAACCTTTTCCTTCATCGCTGCCGGAGAGGAAGGGAGGCGCCGGATCTTCGTCGGGGCTAAGGTAAGCTTTTTCCTTCTCCTTGCTTGGTGATTAGCCATGGTGGGTGGTGATTTTGAGCCGGCCGATCGCCGGATTTGGGCCCAAAAAGGGATGCTTTGCTTCGGCTAGAGGCGTTAGCCGCCGGCATGCTCGCCGCCGCCAGCCGCCGGGGGTGGTCGGGCTTGCTCCGCCGCCTCCTGCCGCCGTCGGGGCCGGCCATCATGGCCGCCCCGGAGTCCGACCGAGAGGGAAGAAGAAGAAGAAGGGGGGGTCACGGGACCCCCTGTTTCACCGAAGGAGAAGAGGGGGAGTCGGGAGAGAAAAGAAGAAAGAAGAAAAAGAAAAGAAAAAAAAAGAAAAAAAAAGAAAAAGAAAAAGAAAAGAGAAAACCAAAAAAAAAAAAAGGGGTGGTTTACGGGTATGAACCCCAACTCGGGGTACTAGGCACTCCTGCAGGATCAGCCATGGAGGGATATTAAAAATTTAAGTCTTTGTATATATATATATATATATAGTGATGAATTTTAAAAGAAGAAAATGGTTTTTGAATATTAGATTCTGCGAGGGATTTGCAGAATTAATTGGATTTACTGTGGATCGCGTTCGCAAGATAAGTGATGTAACTTCTTTACTAGATTTATCGGCAAACTTAATATCTGTTTTACGAATCGAATTATTCGTGATTTCGAATTTGAGGCATGGGTTATTTGTATATTTTTAGAATATTGTATGTCTCTGATTGGACGTATTTGCTTCATATTTGAATTGTATTTAATTGCTCTGACATTGTACTTTTCAGCTTGGAACACTGAACAAAAGGCTTAATAAGATAGACGGGGTTTGGTTAGCATTAATCTGGGGAATTGTTATAGAAAACTAAAAGAATAGGATGCCTTTTTGCCCCCTTCCTATTTGGGTCAGACAAGGGAAGGAAGCCCCACATTACAGCAAACAAAAAACACCCCTGCTCATCGGCTAAGGATGCCATAGATGCTGGGAAATTTTCTATCCAATGTAGCTAACCTATTTAACGGTCCCATTAAATACGACAAAACTTGACTTGCACCTGCTAACCTGCTCAAACTTGCTCGCAAGAAAACTGGGTTTTGGTTTGCAGCTGGCTCGACAAAATCTTGCTTGATTTGAACCCGATGTAGTTAATAAATAGGTTGGGCTTTGGTTGGTGTCCTGACTTTATAGGTCGGTGGCAAGGTCGGTGGAACCGTCCCGAATTGCTCGGTTCGGAGTATTCCGAGCCGTACCGGCCATAGACCAGGACGGTTCTGGCAATGAAAATGAGATCCGCGCCGCAGGAGAAAAAGTCGAAGGAAAAAGAAGAAGAGAGAGAGTGGGGAAGGGAGGGAGAGAGAGAAAGGTCGAGGCTGGCCTCCGGGGCCGTCTGGCGGAGGCTGGGGAGCCATAGAAGAGGGGCTCGCTCTTGTTTTCTGTTTTGTTCGAAACAGGAGCTGGAGAGCCTCCCCTTATTTTTGAGGTTAAGTGAATGTCGGCAAACCAATTGTCGACTTCACTTATTTTTTTAAATAAAAAAATTAAATAAAGTCGATAATTGGCTTTTCGGCCTCCGTCTTCTCCTCTCGGCGGTTCTCCGATCCTCTGCTGGCCTCCCCCTTCTCTTTTTTTTCCTCTCTCGTACTTCCTCTCCCTCGTCTCTTTTACTGTGCCAGTACGGGCCCGATAGGGCATAACATAGGCTTATACTAACTCGTCCCGTCGGGCAAGCGGTACGTTGTTCCGTACCAGTTTTGCCGACCCTGGTTGGTGGTCTTGCTTATGGTGCTAGTTACAACTCTCAAGCTATCCAAGTTAAGTTTTAGCCTCTTAATTTAATTAATTATAAATTTTGAAAAAAATATGAATTTTATTTCTTTAATGAAAGGATTAGGTTTTTCTCTCGGCTTTGGATATTTATTGGATATTTAGAATAAATTTTTTAACAAAAGTACTTTATTTATTATTTTCTATTGTTATATACTTAAACATCATTATTTTCCACATTGGCTTAAACTCGACTGCCGCGGGGGAGAGAGAAAAAATAGCGGGAAATGGGTTTGGGTGGACTCCCTCCAAAAACGTTCCCCCTCCTCCTCTTCTCATCACGACGACTCTCTAGGGCAACGAAGGCCAATAGTCTGAACTTCCCTTTGAGGTAAATCTTTAGGATTTCCACATGTACTTTTTTTTTCCTAAATAAGAAAAGGCTTAAAGATTTGATGACCGCTTTTTTTCTTTGAGGTAAATCTTTAGGGTTTCCAGATGCTTTTTTTCCCTTGAAAGAAAAGTCTCAAAGATTTGATGATTTCTTTTTTTTTATTTGCTCTCATGGAATCGTTGATTCCTCTTTGAGAATTGAATGTTTTAATGATTTAGATCTATAGTCTTCTCTGTTGTTGTCGGGCTCTGTTCCCAAATTCTTACCTTTGCATACGTTGCCGCAGATGTATTACTAACTTGGTTTGACCTAGATGTCCTATTCTAATTTGGGGCTATTTTATGTGAAATCTTGGTTGGATAATTCTTAACATTTTTTTGGAGGGTATATTTTATTTGTCTTAAAATAATAACTTTGGCACTTGTCTTCGAGTATATAAGGAAATTTTTTTTACTTTTCCATCATGAAAAAAGGAAGCGAAAGCTATCGTATACAACAAGTTTATAAATTTACAAAGCTTGATGTTGTTTCTACTATGTGTTTTCTCCATGCTTTGGTGAGTTTGAATAGTATAACATACTTGCGTTCGAGAGCTAGTTTTCAGCAAGATGATGAAGAAACTAAGGTCCTTATTGTTGCAAGATTGTTTCCATTAGGTCGAGCCCTCAAGTATAGTGTGGCTCTCCCATGTATTTCATGAGGATTATCACTTGTTAGGTTGTTGTTCTAGATTGTCCATATTTAAGATTAACCAAAAGGTTTGGCTATTGTATTTTGGTTATTTAACTTTTGGATGCCACAACATAGTTAAAGTGTTCTGGATACTTTTGGAGTTCACTACACAAAAACTAAGCACTTTGTTTTTACCAACCAATCAGTTGTCCAAATGGTAGGATTATGAATAGCAATATTGGAACTCAACTGCAGGACTGTGGTGTCATTTCATGTAACATGAAACCATATGTGACATCTTATGTCACATGAATGAAGTTTTAGGAAGACTTGTTTCTGTTGTCGTCCATGACATGTTACACTTTGAGTTGAGAAATAATCTGTTGGCCAAGAGGCTTTTCATGCACAAACTATTGAGATTTCCCTGCAACTTATGAGTAGGGCGACCACTCATACAACGCCTCATCTATGAAAACAATAAAATGTTTCTCGCAGCGTGCAGTTTCCATTTTTATTAGTCATTGATATTTATAGTTTCATGTGCTTCTTAATCTTGTGCCGCACTGCAGTGCTCCAACCATGCTGTACCAAAATTCTAGCACTCCAAAAGTCGTTGCCTCCAAACTTTTCTACTTGGATAGAGTGCATGCTGGTGTGTTGCCACTTGTTTGGATTTATTCTCGATTTTTTATGGTTTAAGGTAAGCGGTAAACCTATGAACGTATCACCTATGGCATTCGGCTACGGGCTATTCTCCTCGTCCTTGACGTCTCCTTGTCCTTGGTCCCAATTCCCACTTCCCAGTTCCCAAATCCCAGCACGGCAGCTCAACTATTCCTCTTTCCTTCTCAGACCTCATTTCCTCCTGGCTTCTTCATTCTTCAATCTTCCTAGTTCCTTGATTCCTTTGCACTGTGTAGACTGTAATCAGGTATTGTCATCGATCGGTTCTTGATCCGAACCCGTTGGCCTATTTATTTCGTCGCTGGTGCCATGTGGGCGGCGTCCGACTGCTATAATTTTCCAGCAGGTATCGCAATTTCTCTCTCGTCTTTCCCATTCCCCTCTCTTGTCTCTTTGTATGGGTTACATCGGCTGCATCTCTTGTTTTTTGTTGCTGCTCCTGTGGTCCATTTTCTTGGAGACTTGGAAATTGGAATTGTTATATGGCAGTCTACTGTTGGCGCACCATATGTTCGCTAATTTGCTGCAGTGATCTGTTCATAGAAAATGTAGCAACTTTTTGGTCTCGAGTGCTGGCTTATGCAGTTATGCCTGATAATCTTAGGGCTCGTTTGGTTCGCGAGAAGCATTTTTCCTCTTAGGAATATGATTCCTGGGAAACAATTCCTACAAAGAGGATGCCCAGAAAAGTACTTTTGGCATGTTTGGTTGACCATGGAAAAGTGACAAATTTCCAAAGTGCTTATGTTTGGTTGGCCATCCACTTTTCTGAAAAAGTTATGTATAATTTCTATTATGCCCTTAATAAAAATTAAGTCTTTAATGCTTATTTAATGCTGAAGGGCTTTTTAGAAAAAAATAAAAATAAAGTGATTCTCACCTCAAAGTAACTTTTCCATGTTTCTCATGAAAAAGACTTTTCCATGTTTCTCATGGAAAAGACTTTTCCATGAAATGTAGGAATCATATTCCCATGGAAATACAACTTTTCCATCTCTCTCCGTTGAAAACTCCAATCAAACAAGAGTCATCTCATTACTTTCCCGTTGACCACACTTTTCTCCCTTCTTTTTCCGCGAACCAAACGAGCCCTAAGTAGTTAGTAAACGTGTTTCCAGAAGTGCAGCGTAAGAGACTAAGAGTTATGGTATGCAAAATAATAGACCAATAATACAATCTAAAACCTGAAGCCCATGATACCCAGGATGTGAACTGTATATGTGACCAAATATGTTACACTCTAATTATTGGCATTAAATGTATGGAGAGAATGATGATAAGAGCAAGGAGAAAAAGTACAAATTACAAGCTACATGCTACATTGTTTTGCAGTGTCCTTGGATATGCTAGGGTTGTAATAATAGTTTGGATCACCCCAATGCCACAACATGCTCTCCCAATGCCACAACATCATAGTTTGGAATTATTATATAGCAGTCTACTGTTGGAGCACCAGATGTTTGTTAATTTGCTGCAGTGATCTGTTCATAGAAATTGTAGCAGCGGTCCAATGCATTTTAGGGCCCAATGCATTTAGATAGGATTCTTGTGTTATTTTTTTGTTCCTGATATGAAGTTTTCTACAAAGTAAGATACATATCATCCTCGATTTAGTGTTTGCTTGTTGTTTTTGGCTAACTCATAATTGGTTTTCACATGCAGAGTTGCTACTGTTGCAACTCAATTCCAGCGGTCTTTTATGAAACTTCTATGTGATGCTCAATTTGAAGACAACACAAGATTTGCTGTTGACATATGCATTGAACAATGACTATCTCTTGACATTGCCAATCTATGTTGATTGGAAAATGGCTTCGGAGTCCGATGCAATAATATTCAGGTAAAGTCATTGGGCTTAATTCTAACCTATGTTTTGGTTGAACAAGGAAATCACGTAATTGGGACATTGTTGTTGAACATATTGGTTGCGTACATAATTGTGACTCCAAGGTCCATCTCTCCGATCCCTAAATTCTTTAAAATCGAAAAAAATATATTTATGAGCCGTGTGATGCGAGATGAGCGGTGGGTGATTGTGATTGCGATTGCGATGATGGAAGGGGAAGTATAGGGCCTGGGGAACGGTGATGAGGCTGGCGTTTCAGAGTGTGGGGATCATGTACGGGGACATCGGGACATCTCTGCTGTACATGTATGCGAGCACGTTGGGGGGGGGGGGGGGGGGAATATGGCATGAGGACGATATCCCAGGCGTTCTCTCCCTCATCTTCTATAGCATCACTCTCATCACCTTGGTCAAGTGATAATCCTCCATGCCAACGATAACAGCGACGGTGAGAACTCCCTAATGTTTGTTATTTCTGCTGTTATTGTAATTTTGTACGTGGCATGATATTTGTTTAGTATTTTTTCGCTTATTTAGCTATAATTTGTACGTATTTTGGCTATAGTCTTACATAAGAAGCTAATTATTGAAATATTTAAACATTGGGTCTATGCAAGAGGCACCTTTGTACTCTATTCGTTGATCCGTCGATATGCAAAGGTGAGGTTGTTACCAAGTCAGCAAGCAGAAGATAGAGAGGTGTCCAATAGCTAGACTGCCTAGCAACAGACGCCATCAGCATGCTTCTAAGGTAAAAGCAGCACTCGAGAACAGTCCCTTCGCCGAATATATTTTTTTAGTGGCAACCATGCTTGGGACTTCTATGGTCATTGGGGATGGAGTCCTCACTCCCTACCCAACAATACTTCTTTCTCCATGAACTCCTTCAATCTCTGCACCAGCGTTGCATCCAAGGGCTCATGTTCACTTCTTGCATCGTTGTAGCCATACCTCGCAACACGCCGAAACACGTAGCAATCATGAGACCCCATTCGACGGAATAAAAATCACTCCTCCATCGGAACTCGGCTGATTGGTAGTGACTTAATGGAAACAAAGACAAGAATAGAGTGCAAAGCGGGCACATTTGCAACATAATGCTCAAATATCGGAGGAATCCCCTGCACGAGCTCTGAGTAGAAGAAGGCAATTCCCGGGATGCATTGAACACCAGAATTCAAAACTATCTCCTCCACCTTCTCGCTCGGAACCTTGTAAGAAGGTAGTGAAGGCCAATGCTCGTGTGGAACTACGTCTATCGGAAAGATACATGTATGAATTATCTCATAAGGTTTCGAGCATGGTTGCTACCAAGAGAAAATATTTGGTGAAGGGACTGTTCTCGACTGCTGCTTTTACATTAAAGGCATGATGATGGCGTCTGTTGCTAGGCGGATCTAGCTTATAATTGGACACCTCTCTATCTTCTGCTTGCTGACTTGGCAACAACCCCATTTTTGCATATCGACAGATCAACGAATAGAGCGCGCAGGTGCCTCCTGCAGAGGCCCAATGTTTAAATATTTTAATAATTAGCTTCTTATGTAAGACTATAACTAAAATACATATAAAATTATAGCTAAGAAAGAGAAAAAATACTAAATAAATATCATGCCACAAAATTACAATAATAGCAGAAATAACAATATTATGTTGATTATGGATTCAATAACACGACTATGATTAGGCAGTGGGCATTTCATAAATCCATTGTGGAAAATCATACTATCATGCTGTTTTTTTTTTTTTTTTTTTTGATACAACGGCTGATCACCCAACTCTAGGATAGGTGTAGCCAATAGAATTATAAAGGATAGAGGAGGAGCCTCCTGCTATGCCCAAAAGATCTCTTTGAAATGCTAGGCAGCATAGGTGGTAACCCAGTCTGTCACCTTGTTTTTTCTCCTGGTACACTTGTACAGTCTGAAAGGTACTGCACTGCCCCGCCAACTGTCAGATGTCGCACAGAAGAGGGGACTCCTCCCCCATCCGTCCCTCCTCGCGAATCCAGTCAACCACTGTAGCTACATCCCCCTCAAGAAAGATTCGCTCCGCCCTCAGCACCCGTTCCACATAGGTGATGCCCTCCCAGGCAGCCCTAAGCTCTGCCCCTATCACTGTCAAACCAGCAATGCTGCGGCCTCCTGCGACAATCAGCTGAGAGTTGTGATCCTCGATCACGAACCTTACTCCAGCTCTATCTTCGTTGCTTGAAACGCTACCATCAAAATTTACCTTAAAATGTCCAGGAGGTGGGGGCTCCCAAGGAACAAAGACAATCCTGAGCGCTCTCACAGTAGCAAGGGGTTCCAGATGTCTCTGGCCATCCTAGATGAAATTGTCGTGGTAGCTCTAGCGACCTCAGTCGCCTGAAGGAGAGCTTTGTCTATCACACTCCTTAAGCACGCCCGCCTGTCCTCAAAAACTTGGGCGTTCCTATCCAACCATATGTGGTATGCCAGATAAGCCCACATGATCCCCTGCCCTATCGTCCACTGACTCTGCATGATGGCCCTCATCTGATGCAAAAGTTCCTCAACTGAACGAACAACCCGAGGCAGGGGAACTAGAGCCCCTCCCCTAACGTGTACAGCCTTCGGGCACTCAAGCAATACATGGCTGATGGTCTCCTCCACCCCAAGGCAATTGTTGCAGCTCGGGGTGACCCTAACTCCTCTCCCCACCTGCACGTCCTCCATATCCATCTGCCATCCATCTGTCTGGCCGCCTCACTGCCCATCATCTCCTATAAGTCGATGGCTCGCACCCTGGACCACCTGGTGGCTGCCCAGACCATTCTATCCGCCATCTTTTGGAATTATTATTGCTATGATATAATCTGTTGCCTTGCATGCTTGTATAGTCCACTATATAGGTATACAGCATCTGTTTCGCTTTGGATTCGGGATGTGACACAAGCTTCTGTAGGAATTATGCCACTTGAAGATGAAGATGTACCTCAATCTTCCATAGTCATGAAAAATCCTTCCTAATTTCTGGGATTGCATTGAAGAGTTTATTTAGCTTCCTGGTCTTGACCTTGGAAGTACAAGTAGAACCCCACGCTAACCTCCCAAGCATGTCACTTTTAGGCTCTGCAATTGCTAGAATTCTCTCAGCTAAGCCCTCTCGAAACAACTGGGTAATGAAAGAGACGTTCTACCTCCTCTCATCAAGATCGCTAACCTTTAGATCCCTCAAAGTACAGTAGTTTTTGATCATGGCCAGCCGCAAGGCCAATGGGGCCAGAGAAATCCAAGTATCATAAAAAAAAGGTGAGTGATGACACCCTCTTCAAAGCCACCAAAGAAACAGAAAAGTAGAAAGGAAAAAAAGAAAAGAAAAGAAAAAACAGAGAGAGAGAGAGAGAGAGAGAGAGAGAGCGAGCATGAGGAGGTCGAGGAGGGTGGTTGTTTTTTTTGTGTTTTTTTTTCCCACTTAATAAGTTATACGATGTTTAGAGGTATTTGAATTTTGGACAGGCCTGGGCAGAGATATTCGCCTTGCCGGCCGGGCTTACATTGTCAGGCCCATTTAAAAACCGGGCCACGACCCATGTCACGTCCTCATAAGCATGTGCGTAAGCGGGGTTGCACAGCGTCATAAAAAGGCTAATCCATTGTTCATCAAAGCATACCACATAATCTTCTTTGTAATATAAAAGCTAAAAGAATCTTCTGAATGTACACCACTCACTCCTAATTCTAAGTTTCAAATCCCCACCCTATAAAGTGGAGTCCAAAAATTAAAAGGGAAGAAGAAAATGGGCAGCACAATTTAGCTGCTGCTGCTGCTTGCTCCATGCAAAAAAGCTACGTAGTGCCTCAGATGTCAAAAATCTGAAAAAAAGAAACAGCCCCTGAAGATATAGTTCTCTCGAATGGAGTCCTCTTTATATGAAAGACCAACAACAAGCTCCAACTTCGCTGTTCTCTCCAACTTGAGCCTCTCTGCTCGTCTTAAGCCACATAATAAAAGACATTTGCATCATCCTTGTCCCTTTGCATGTACTCCCGTCCGATCAGTTCTTCAATCCGTCTCTTAACCACCTTGACATCCGGCTGCAGGGTCAAAAACAAGAAGCCATAATTAATAGGTTTGAAGCAACAGCATCAATAGCATTGTAAATGGAGCCATTCTAGATCAGCAGCTAACCAGATCTTCCCTCAAGTTTAACCTCACAATAAACAATAATAACAGGGAAGAATAAAAAAAAATGGAAAGAGATAAAATGAGTGTATAAAAAAACTGCTGAGTACCTTGAATGCGTGACTGAGTTGCTGTAAGCACTCCCCCAAAAGCTGCTGGTAACCCATGACCTTCCTACTCTTCATGATTCTCACAAGTGCAGCATCAATAGCAAATCGTCGGTCTTTGACGACATCTTCTTGTATCCTTTTCTTCTCATCAGCAGAAGGAAGAGGAATCTATTTTCCAAAAAATAATAAGAAATGAAATATCTTAGAAACTTGGTCGCCGTTGTCGATTACCATCCGATACCGATCGGTTGTGCAGATAGAAGTGAAGAGAAAAGAACTAGAAATTTAATTGGCTTAAGACAACTACTGTTGTCAAAGAAACTAGCAGTCCATAAGATAATAAAGAATAAGTAGTGAGATGCAATCACTTATCTGTATTGTCTAACTTAATAAACGGTTTTTAATAAACAGGCGGATTGCCTCTCCATCAAAAAAGGAGGGGAAGTTCAACCATCATTCACCAAAGGAGAGCGGCACGCAACAGAGAAAATGAGATAGCAGAAAAGAGCTAAAAGAAGAGCAGAAAAACAAGTGTAGGGGAAGTTCAAACCTTGATCCGCCTCATCCTGTCGGTGAACCTGGAGTTGAACTCAAAGATGTCATTTCTAGAGATGCTTCTATCGTTTGGTTCTTTGAGCAGTATTTTGTGTTTGGCACATGATAGAGAGTGCAGTAGTCTAACCACATCCTCGTCGGGCAACTGCAGTTGTTCTGTTATTTCCGTGTAACATAATCTTTCTGAGGTGTTGAAGAGCATCAGGAGAACTGCCTGGATAAAATGATGCAAAACTGGTTGAGTAGCTGCTTCCTATAAATCATGCAAGGCCTTAAAAGACACTGAAACAAAGATTTACCTGATGTGGTGCGACTATGAGATCCATTGGTTTTGCGTCAAACCTGCCTACCATGGTACAAGTTCCCAGAGAAAACATCCAAGTAAGATTCCGACGGCTAGTTCTTGAAGAGTAGTACCTCTTGTAAACCTCAACAGCATTAGCCTGTGAAGGAAAATAACACAAAAAAAAAAAAAAAGGATACCAGCACAGGAAATATTTTGAGAAGCTACAAGAAATATATAGGAAAAGGGAAAAAATAATAATTTCTTTTACCATTTCTTCAGGAAGGTGCAGATCAATTGTCTTATAATTTGGCCAAAGCCCAGTTGCCAGTACATTGACAACCAAGTCGAAGCACAGATTTTCCTGAGGGTTGCTCTGCAAATACTTCGCAAATTCAACTTGGTTCTCCGTTGCCAATGTCATATCTGTCATCTGTCAGCAGTATATCAAACCATTAATAAAAGCTTCAAGTAATCCAAACGCCCTGAAAGCAGAAAGACACATTTACAGAGAGCAAATAAGTGATTTATATAAAAAGACACACCATTCTCTCCATATTTGAAGTGAAATTGCAACCAAATTGGTGCTTCAGTTTTGACAAGATATAATTTTCATGTTCATGATTGGCGATCCTATCACAAAAGAATCTGCGAGCAAGTTTCTTTCTACAATCATGCCAATGCAACAATATTATTAGTCCATAGTCTGTTAAAAAGGGTAATGACAATACTAATTTGCTGGAGGACAATGGACATGATGCATACAAATGTATAACAATTAAGAGTCAGCTATTACTTAGTTACAGGAGAAGAAAATATACATAATTAAGCATGGTGTAAGGACTCAGGAAATGAGGGTACCTATAAAATTCAGCAAAGAGATCTTTGTCATGGATGCAAACAAGAAGCTGCACGATCTGCAGATCAGATTTTTCAAATACTAGAATTAATTACAACGTAATAAATTCATGCAGTCATCCAAATAATAAAATAATAACCTCATCAAGTGCCTCTTCAACAGCTTCCTCATTCATTTTTTCACTCTCACCACCCTTTTTAAGAATATCATCAGCATGGACAGCCAGCAACTCAGCAACAGATGCGCCAGCAATCATCTTGCTGCAGAACACTTCGACTGGTTCTCTAAGTGCCTGTTAAATGATCAAGAAGTAATATAAGTTATCCGAGCCACAGGGAATAAACAGTTACATCATCCAAGGAAAGGAAAAAAAAACAAAAATAAATGTGTAAAGAGACGGACCTCGCAGAGTTGATTGTTTCCATTAAAACACGTTGTGATATAGCCTAGATGCTCATTATAAAGTTCAATAACCCTTTTCATGAAAACCTAGAAACCAATTTAAGGATCAGAATTTATTTTGCAGTACAAAATTTAACTCATTGAACGAAAAATTCCAGCAAGTAGTTACCCTTTGACCAGCTGAGTCGAGGTTATCCACCTGTGGAAATTAGATTATGTTCAGCAACAGTTCTAACCAGGAAGAAGAAGAGAAAATCAAAAAACAGAAACAAGCATAACCAAACATGAAAACTAGTATTTATTGATAAGCGATATATTTATGTAATCTAAATGCTTCCAAGACTCCATTCAGTTCATGGCAATAGTTATCACAACCCATGACCTCACCCAAAATAGTTAGCCGGAATATATTATTTGAGTTCTTTGATCCTGTATAAATACCCAAGATCTACCCAGCAAATAATCGATGTGGATTTAAGCTCTGATGTCCTCGTTAGGCTAAGAATTCAAATCTAATCACAAGCACCACGATCGGCCCGTGGTTGGCTCCCATGGATCCGTGCTGCAGTGTCCCCTAATCAACATAAGTTATGGGCCGGGTCCACTCTGATACCATTATCACATCCCAAGATCTTATCCAGAATAGCTAGTCGGAAGGTATTATTTAGATTTTTTTATCTTATACAGGTATCCAAGATCTACTCAGCGAATAACCGATGTAGAACTAAACACACGCACGCACGGGTCCTCACATACTCTTTCTGTTTAAGCCCCGACGTTCTCATCAGGCTAAGAGTTCAAATTCATTCAAATCTAATCACAAGTACCACGATCGGCTCATGGTCAGCTCCAATAAATATGTGCTGCAGTGTTTTCTAGTCTACATAGGTTATGAGCCAGGTCTGCTCTGATACCATTTGTCACAATCTAGGACCTCACCCAAAAAGGCTAGCCGGAAGATATTTTTTGGATGAGATCCTGGGTTGTGACAATAGTAATCCTTAATAGAGTTATAACTTCGCGTGAAAAATGTGAAATTAAATCAAGGTCTTGCTGACTGGGATCAGCAATGCTGCTAGTCACTAGTCAGCCCGATATACTTGACGAGGCATGGGCACAGGCTCGTCATTGCAAGGACCGGCATGGGCTTGGCAGAGCCAGCACCTTCATCCTTGGTTTAAATTAAGTGTACTATCCTAAAATAAACAAAAGCAGTTAAAAACCTAAAATAAAGCTATCCTAAAACAGAGTTCAAAACCCCTAAAATTAAGATAAAACGGCAAAATAACAGAAAATAGAACCCTGGAAATTATACTACCGCGTTAACTTTAGGCCCCTTTCCAGACCCACAATTAGTCAAACAAGCTATAAAATTCCAATTCTTACATAAACATCAGTTTTCTTAGAATAGATCCAGTTACATATAATGTGATGTACATTACCGTAATACATAGAACAACAGATCCATATATATAATTGTTAGTTTGAGAAAACAAAAGAAAATAAATTTTTCTGCTTGATCCTCAAAAATGCAAGGCGCACAGCTTGCTAAAGGTCCGAGCATATATCTTCGGTTACTGTAATAAAGTCTAAGCCCCAGAATTCAACCAAAAGTTTCTAAATTCTCAATCTGAAAAAAGGAGGCTGTATCATCATGAGATCAATAACTTTGTTGGAGTAAAAACTTGTCAATGATGGCCAACAGTTCTTCTTAGCTAAAATCATAAAGAAGAAATAAAAGTTGCACCTTGTGAGCAGCATCTTCAGATTGTTGGACTAAATACTTCCCTTTAGAAACAATATGCTGCACCACATGAAACTCGATCATAATAAGGTGTAGACAAAATAATGCAAAATTGAAATCAACTAGTACGATAAAAGATATATTCATGGCTATTTACAACAACGACCAAGTTTTCCCTATAAAAGTGGGTGTATCTGTGAAGCATAATTTTGAAAATCCAAGAAGCTCCACAATAGGCTTAGCCCGAAATTTTCAGGCCCCATACAATTCAACAAATTGTTCCATGCAAGCCACAATCTCCTCCAAAGAGTGGGGAGAGAGGGGAAGTAGGGGAGGAGAAGGACCTGCTTAAACATTGATATAATTGGATCCAGACCCCCATCAATGCAATGAAAGAGCTCATACATCCTTTTAAGATCTTCAACCTGAGGAATATCAGCATTGGAAATTCATCAGACGTTCATCTGAAACCAAATCTGAAATATCTTACATATAACATGATTTGGAGGTAGAAGATGACATCTGGATGCAAGCAGACCTTGCCATCTCGCAGCAAGACATGCAGTCCAGAGTGTTCCTTCTCAAGTAGTTCATTTTCTTGTGAAAGCAGCAGCTCCTTTTGTACTATCTGAAAAAATTGAACATATGTAAGAAAATAAAAACTAGGTAAAGTTTTTGAGATCCATCCTTATGAGGAAACAAAGTGCAACAATTGCAAACTTCAGTACGAATTGATAAATAGGTTTGGCATTTGCATGCATGTAACCCCAACTGATGCGTATGCAGGTATATGTATGAAAATTCTGAGACATGATTGCATGGCACCACTGGATAAAATTATTTAACACAACTAATTTAGCTATGAAAGTTCAACTATTCTCAACAGCGTTTAGATTAAAAAAGGACAGAAAAATTATATTCCGAATCTTATTTTCTTTCAAAAATTTCTTCTATTATTTGCTAGATTTCATATTTATTCATATTCTAACAGCTAATCATCCTTTAAGTAAACTGAATCCACCTTAAGTCTATGAGAGAAAAAGAGCATCCAGATCGGTATAGTATCTTATACAATACGAGATAGACACCAACAACTTCAATATTTTCATCACTCATTCTGTGTAAAACTACTCTTACCATCAGAAAAACCAAGTAATATACATATAACAAATTTTACGGGAAATAAACTGGTATGTAATATATATTGCTAGTATACATTCATTGAACCCCAAAATACCTCCATCAGCTTTGGTTTAGTGTCTTTATGCAAGTAACTAGAAGCCCTATCATGCTCTAGCTTCAAATACTGCTCAGCCTGCAAGATATCAAGACAAGTCAAGTTACTTTAATAATGATCCTATTATCACCAATATTACATAGCCACTTCTACAAGTTGTTACTAGTATACGATCTAATGCTTAATACTAGTATCTGACTGCAACTGCGAATGGTTAAAAGACTTCATAAACATTACCATTATCATATATTCTGGGAAACTGTGCTCTGTAATAAGATTTCTGGCGATATTGCGATAGTAATTAGCTGTACTATTAAGCACTGCTGCCTCCAAATCATTCTCATAAAATAACATCTGGCCATGCCCAATGGCTACAAAAATTTGCATAATGTTGTTCAGTAAAGCACGATCAACCTTCTCCCCTTCACGCTCTTGAGAAATCTGACAAGCATTTCTTCTTAGCATATGTAGAAAAAATTCAGATTCATGAGTTATATCTAGTCAGCAAAAAACAAACCACTTCGAGAATATGATCTTTGACTCTACCACATATCTGAAAGTATACCTGAAATTGTTTGGATATAATTCGTTAAGCAATTTGGAAGAATAAACTAGACAGAATTAAGTTTGAATTTAAAATGTGATTGGCACTAAGTATGCATTAATGATAATACTGCTACTGACCAATTCACGGAAGCATGTCACACCAAGCTCTTGCAAAGAAGGAAGATATTTTCGAGGGACAAAGAAACGGTCAAGATAACCGAAGAAGCGCGACAGCCATCTGAGCATTACAAGGTGTTTTGACCACCTTTCGGAAAGCTCTTTCAGTAGATGCACATCATGCTTCTCATTTAATGACGGAAATACCTGTTTTCACAAAAGATCATGATTTGGAAACAAAAAGAAGCAGTTCCATAAAAGAAAATTATGAACTGTCAATCCACAAGAGAAAAGCATGATATCCAACATTCCATCAGAAGTAACTCATATGATGTCCTCAATAAAAGATTCAGGTAGGGATAGTCAGCTTTTCGTCAACAATAAAAGAAGGTAATTATAATCAAAGAATCAGAAGCAACAATTACAGCTGCTGTTCCAGCATATAGGTTCGGAGAAGCTTGTGAACAAAAAAGCAATAGAAACAAACAAGGAATTACAGGCAAGGATAATGTAGTAAAGCTAAAATTTCGACAACCACTGCTCCAGGACACCAATGCTGAGTTTTATCAACATGAATTACTCTCTCTCTCTCTCTCTCTCTCTCTCTCTCTCTCTCTCTCTTCAACTTCACTCTATATATGTCTGCAAAAGTCAACTAAAACTCTCTCTCTCTCTCTTCAACTTCACTCTATATATGTCTGCAAAAGTCAACTAAAACTATAACAACCCAAGACCTCACCCAAAATGGCTAGCCGGAAGGTATTATTTAGGTTCCTTGATCCTGTATAAGTACCCAAGATCTACTCAGTGAATAACCGATGTGAGACTAAACACACGCCCGCACGGGTCCTCACAGTCTCCCCCCATTCAAGCCGTGACGTCCTCGTCAGGCTAGGGTTCAAATCCATTCAAATCGAATCACAAACACCACGATTGGCTCGTGGTCAGCCTTAATGGATCCGTGCTGCAGTGTCCCCTAGTTCACATAGGTTATGGGCCGAGTCCGCTCTGATACCATTTGTAACAACTCAGGACCTCACCCAAAATGGCTAGTCGGAAGGTATTATTTGGGTTCCTTGATCCTGTATAAGTACCCAAGATCTACCCAGCGAATAACTGATGTGGGACTAAACACACGCCCGCACAGATCCTCACATAAATGTCACACCTCCGCCTCTGCGAGGCACATGAGGCACCTAATGCCCACTGGGGGCCACATGAGGGGGAACACGGGGCTCCCCTGCCAGATATTGTCCGGTTCTGGGGCTTCACGCAAGCGTCCTTGACCCCTCCCCGGTTTTGTTTTCCACCCAAAACGCGTCTGCAGGATTAGGAGACACCCGCCTCATATGCCCAGGCTCTGGAACGAGTCTTTCCGATGTGGGACTATTGGGCCTCACACCCTTCCCACCATCGGACAAGAGCCGTCCTCGGCTCTGATACCAAATGTCACGCCCCCGCCTCTGCGAGGCACGTGAGGCACCTAGTGCCCATGTGGGGGCCACATGAGGGGGGAACACGGGGCTCCCCTGCCAGATATTGTCCGGTTCTGGGGCTTCACGCAAGCGTCCTTCACCCCTCCCCGGTTTTGTTTTCCACCCAAAACACGTCTGCAGGATTAGGAGACACCCGCCTCATATGCCCAGGCTCTGGAACGAGTCTTTCCGATGTGGGACTATTGTTTCCCCCTCTCATGTGGCCCCCAGTGGGCATTAGGTGCCTCACGTGCCTCGCAGAGGCGGAGGCGTGACATTTATGTGAGGACCCGTGCGAGTGTGTGTTTAGTCCCACATCGGTTATTTGCTGGGTAGATCTTGGGTACTTATACAGGATCAAGGAACCTAAATAATAACTTCCGGCTAGCTATTTTGGGTAAGGTCCTGGGTTGTTACAAATGATACCAGAGTGGACCCGGCCCATAACCTATGTGGACTAGGGGACACTGCAGCACGGATCCATTGCGGTTGACCACGGACCGATCGTGGTATTTGTGATTAGATTTGAATGGATTTGAACCCTTAGCCTGACGAGGACGTCAGGGCTTGAACGGGGGGAGTATGTGAGGATCTGTGCGGGCGTGTGTTTAGTCCCACATCGGTTATTCGCTGAGTAGATCTTGGGTACTTATACAGGATTAAGGAACCCAAATAATACCTTCCGGCTAGCCATTTTGGGTGAGGTCCTGAGTTGTTACAAAAACAAATTAACATCCTTCGGATTCTATATTCGGGGGATCAGATAATTAAACTAAAAACTAAGCAACCAATTTTTTTTTACTTTTGTCACTAGTATGGTTCATCCAAGAATAAATTATATGACTGAAAAATCAGTGAGTTGATAACCATGTTTCCTTGAAAAAAATAGAGTTGGTAATAATGATGATGTAATGCAAATTTTGCAACCAACAAATCGAAAATGTTCCATACATTTTTGACATGTCAAATCTACAAAGCGACTCTGTGCAATGTAAAGATTTTCTGTCAAGGGACCCCATCTTGCATGATCTGGACCTGGCATGAGCTTCTTCCATTTATACCTGAAGAAGAGGAACCCCATTTTCTAATCATTCAGTCATATCCTACCATTTCATTAGGCTCGGAGCATGAAAATTCTATTTCCTCCTTTTATTCGTGATTCCTGAGCCGCAAACAACAAATAATGGTTCAGGAGACAGACGGACGGCTGTGCATGTTTTGCACCACAGAGGGATGTACAACCCTCGATAGCCACCATATCATTCCATCATGGAGACAGACGGCTGTCAAACATGGTGCGTTTGATCTTTCTCGCGATGCACTGCAGAGGATCCAAACTCAACAAATATTTCCTGATGGATTTACGTACAAACAGTTCTACTTTCGCCTATGGCGATTGAAAAGAATGATAATTATGATTTAGAATAAACCAGAAATAGGATGATGAGCATTACTGTTTTGAAACCAAACCAAAGGGTTAATCATAGAGATTTCTCTCAAAAAAAAAAAAGAAAAAAAATCATAAAGATAAGTTCCTAAAATTTAATTTCTTTTCTGGCTTATTATATCTAATTATCATCGCCTTACAGATCCTCATCTCAAAAGAAAAGGTACGTAAAAATATCATATGAACTACCCTCGTTGTCACTCCAAGGTGACAGCTACAAAAACAGCGAGAAAATTATTTGAATAACAGAAAGAATTCAGGTTCTCTCACCCTATCCATGAGATATTCTTCAACAACTCTCCTGTAGTTATTGTAGAGTTCTTCGGCATAATTGTTCGGTCCGTTCTGAGTACACATATTAAAGGCAACCCTGTTCAAGAAAACAGTTTAATATCACATAACAATTACCAAAAAAAAAAAAAAATCAGAACAGCAACGAGCCTTCACATCGAGATACCAAGACAAAAACAAACTAAACAACGAATGCAGCTGGCGGAGAGGAATGAATAATTACGTGAAGAGATTCATGTACTGCTCGGAACTCAACGACACGGATTGGTCGCCCTCGAGAATGGCGAGCACCTTGGCAGTCCCTGTGTTCACTAAACCCAATCCTTGTTCTAACTCAACAATCTCCGTAGACATCTGATTACCCCAACGATGATAACATCAAGAAAGGTCAAGAAACAGAGGAAAGAAACAGATGATAAGATATAAAAAGATTCAAACCGCATGCAAAGATTAAACCGAATAACACCCAACAATAACAACAACAACAAAAGCAAAAACTCATGTCCCGTCTTGATGGATTGAAAGTAGGGGAGATTTGGAGAGATAAACTACAAGAATCCAAGAATCCACAACACCTTATCTTGGTAATCTACCAAGAATTAGGAAACTAAAGAGCTGGAAGTTATAGAAGAGTACGAAAGAAAAGGAGTAGCGATCCGAATTCTTGTTCTTGGAAAACAAAGATGAATCAAACTCATACTGCTTTGCATCAAGTAATTCAAGAAGAGAAGCAACACGATCAGAACCGGTGGGAGAAGAACTCACGGTCTCTTTCTCTCCGGGGTTTACCGCTGAAGCTGAGCAAAGAGGAGAAGAGATCGCACGCTCGCTCCCTCCGTCTATCCTCTGTTCGTGAAGGCTTTCCCGCTCTCCGGAAGCTTTACAACGGGAAGAGCGGGACGGGGAGATACAAATGCCGGCGCGTGGGGGAAGGGCGCGGAGTGGCGCGTGCGATGGGGCCCACAGAGATGAGATCTAAATTGGTGCAGGTGGGCAGACCCTTTATAATCCGAACTCATCATTTCAACAAAATTTAAATAAAGTGGGTAAGTTACCATTTATGAATTGGGTTCCATGGGTTGGAACATAAATTGCCACACTTAAATATCTGATATTAAGTGAGAGACTATGTATATCGAGGGAGACTCATCGATGGTGATTAAGTAGATATGGGGTGCGGTTAGGTTCGGAGATGGTCACCCTCTTATTCGTGACACACACGGACTGGTAGCGGAGCTAGGCGAGTTCCAGGTTGTACATGCTTTTCGTGAGGCGAACAGGACTGCAGATTGGGTCGCTTCCTATGTTGCGAAGCATTCTGGGGAGTTCTTGTGGATGCCCATGGTAGAGCTCCCGCCCTCATTGTACTCTTTACTTTCTTCTGATTTGGTAGGATGTACTCACTTTAGAGCTATATGAATTACCGTTTTTATCAAAAAAAAGAAAAAAAAAGTGAGATTATGCGCTTAATATAGCACAAAAGCCAAAGTAGGGCAAAATGGACAGATGAGGAGATTTATCATGAACTGACAATAGGGACAATATGATGCATATTAAGTTTGGTATCAATGAGATAGATAAGGCTCTCAACGAGTTGTTAATATAATATGAGATTTAAAAGAAAATTCCATCAATGGATCGATATTTAACGTTAAGCTCATGTAGTGTATCCACAACTTTGGTATCAATCAGGCCAGCTCTACTGATAATATCTAAGGCATATTTTACTTGAAGAGAAAATATCATTGCAATGTATTTTGAATATCAATTTTGAGAAAGTACTTTAGAGGACCTATATCCTTCATTTGAAGCATTTGCTTAGGTGGCATTTTGTGGCATGCATAATATCAACAATCATATCATCAATATATAGTAAAAGTAAAATCATCCCTTTAGCTATATTTCGAAAAAGTAGAGCATAGTCATGCAATATTTGATAAAGACCAATTTGACATGGTACACTGCTAAACTTTGCAAACCATGCTGGAGGTGCCTGTTTCAATACATCTAGGATGAAGCTAGCAAATTTGATTTGCCCAGCCACTAGTGGAAGTTATGTAGACTTCATCTTACCGTTCACCATTCAAAAATTCACTTTTGACATCTATCTAGAGTAAATGATACTTTTGTATTGAATTTGTTCCAAGAAGAGCTCGAACAATAATTATACAGGCTGCGAGGGCTATGGTCTCTTCATAATCTATCCCATATTCTTGAGAAAATTCTTAAAAACAAAATGAGCTTTGTATCATTCAATAGAGCAATTTGACCGATACTTGATTTTGTATCCGCTTACAACAAAACTGATTTTCCAGGAGGCAAATTAACAAGATCCTAGGTTTTGGTATTTCATAGAGCAAATAGTGCTACTACATAGCCTGCTTCCAATTGCCTCGTGATAAAACTGTGGCTCATGATAAGTGAAGACGGTGGAAAAGAAGCATTGAATCTTGAAGGTGTTAGGGTGAGTCTCATTCTCATTGTAGATAACAAAGCTCACGTCGTAATAGATCATTCTCTAAGGTTGTGTTAGGATCGAGTCCAAGTAGTTCAGTTATTCAGCATGGAGACATTAGCATCAATATATAATAGATTCTGATGATTCCCTATCATTAGATGACAGAATGAGCTTCCTCAGCAAAAAGGTCATAAAATGGAGTGATGTAGGTGAAGGACCGGATGTGAGATAAGATTTCGAGAGATTAAAAAGAGTATAAATTCCCAAATTACATGGGGACAGATACGGAGTTTCCAAGCGGCAGGATTATAGCATCTACAGTCTTTTGTTAAGAGTCATAATCTAAAAAGACACAAATAGCAGATTTTTCGGATAATTTATCTCACTCTTTTTGGAAGAAGAATGGCACAAATTGAGCCAAAAACAGGAAGCTTAGAAAAATTTGGGAAATTTGAAAAAGGTGTTCATATGGATATTTTCTAGCAATGACAGAAGAAGATGTCCTATTAATTAAATATACAAACATGTGAATTGCTTTCCCCTAAAATTCACAAGGTGTGGAGGATGGGAGTAGAAGAGTGCGAGCAGTTTGAATGATATGACCCTATTTCTATTCAAAAACACCATTCTCTAGTGGTTCTCAACACAATATATTTGAGATAAAGTAAGTTCCTTGGGAGTTAAGTAGATTCTTGAAGGACTTTGGTAGGTAAGTATTCACCACAAGAATCAGAGAGAAATAGTTTGATGGCCTTTGAAAATTGAGTAGCGACCATGGTGGAGCATTGAAGATAAACCTACAAGATATCAGGCAGAGAATGAAGCAGGTAGATCCAAGTATATCTTGAATAGTCATCTATGAATAACACATAATATTTGAAGCTTCTCCCATAGAAGCTGTAACAATTCAGGATCTCACCCAAAATAGCTAGCCGGAAGATATTATTTGGGTTCCTTAATCCTGTATAAGTACCCAAGATCTACCTAGCGAATAACCGATGTATGACTAAACACACGCCCGCACGGATCCTCACATACTTCCCCCGTTCAAGCTCTGACGTCCTCATCAGGCTAAGGGTTCAAATCTATTCGAATCTAATCACAAACACCACGATCAGCCCGTGGTCAGCCCCAATGGATCCATGCTGCAGTGTCCCCTAGTCCGCATAGGTCATGGGCTGGGTCCACTCTGATACCATTTGTAACAATTCAGGATCTCACCCAAAATAGCTAGCCGGAAGATATTATTTGGGTTCCTTGATCCTGTATAAGTATCCAAGATCTATCCAGCGAATAACCGATGTAGGACTAAACACACGCCCGCACGAGTCCTCACAGAAGCAATAGAAGCAAGTCTCCAAATATCAGTGTATCAAATCATAAAGAGACATAGAAACATGTTCACTTTTATTAAATGAAAGAGCATGATCGATGCTCGGCTAATCAACAGCTAACATACAAGGGAACATCTAAAAATTGAACCGAGCAGTATAATTTGACTAGGAACATTTTGTTTATCCATAAAAAAATAGTCTTCCGACTTTACGGACTATCCCAATCTTGCTTTCCTGTTGATTGATCCCATCTGACACATTCAGACAATGAGGAAATAAGATCAAGGCCCATTTCACATATCACTTCATCGAATGTTTTGGTACAAAAAGGATATCAGAAATTGATAAATGATTTACAAAACTTAGAGACAACCAATATGACTAATGGATATAGTGAAACTATCAGTATTGCGAATATGGGAGAGTTGAGCATTCTTGAGAGTATAAAAAAGACTAGAACAGAAGGGCATTTGATTGGATGCTCCATAGTTAGTAAGCCAATATTGAGATGAATTACTTGAAGTAGTTGGAAGGCGGAGGCAGTAGCAGCAGTGTTACCATGACTAGATACTGCCTGTTGAATCATTTCCTGGACCTTGGTTGTAGTTAAGTAGCCATCAATAGAGGGTGATATCTCAGATGGTGTTAGTCCAACTTTGAGGCTGGAACCGGAGGCTTTATTCTTCTTCTTCTTGACAGGAGAATCAAACTTTGCATCCAAATTGCTTGCCATAATTATAGCAAACTTGGGATCAATGCATGGTTGCGAACTAGTAGGTAGATGGGGGGTAAAATGGATCGTCCTGCTCAGGGCAAGGGATCATCCCATCCCGACCAGGTAGGACCACAATCCTGCTCAGAAAAAGCCCAATCTCAGACTCCGCCAAAGGCTCAGTTGACCTCGGTCGGATCTCTCCGCTACTACGACCTGCCATAACCTCTTCCAACGCCTGTAATGACGTCTCGAGCCCGAGCTCGAAATGCTCTGCTGAGTCAATTGTGAGCCAAAGAGCTCCTTCGACCGCAGGACTATTCACCGACACACCCCGACCTGAGCTCGAGGCGCCCCTATATTTGCTGACGCGCCCCGACCGATCTCGGGCCTTTTATATTCACCGACGCGCCCTGACCCAAGCTTGGAGCGCCCTTAATAGTCGACGATACACCCCGGCCAAGTTCGGGGTGCCTCATCTAACAACGTGTTCCGACTCTTGAACTTGGGGTGCCTTACCGAGCAAACCTCAGAATCAAAAAAGCGAGGTCGACCTCAGCACTCGCCAAGCCGATCTTGTCGAATACATGACGCGACCCCTCATCGAGCTCGGCCTCACCCATACTCGCCTACATGGCCGTACATTACAACGTTTTCGCACTATGCTTCGTTTGCTGGCCAACGACAGTCAATGACAACGCCATGCTATTCTAGCCATATCCTGCTACAACTGTCAATGCCTCACTGCTCGCAAGAACGGACTGCACCGTGCGCCTGAAGCAAGCTCTAGCTACGTGCCATCTAGCATAAAGCCATCCCCTTGTTAGGTTTCCTAGTGCCCTAGGGCGCAGCAGAAGATATGGGATTATAAAATTTTCTTATAAAACCCATTATATGAAACCCTAATAAGCTAAGATCACCTTAATAATATAACCAAATAATATAGAAAATATAATCTTGGTATAGAAGAATACCTATCACGCTATATCCAATATGTCTGAAGATGTCCTAAGGTGCCCAAATGTTCACCCTCCAATGTTGATCCACACAGAAATGGGTTCAAGACTCTAGCTCCACCAAAATTTGATTCTAGTTGTTCAATCCTTCCAAAGGATTTAATTGGCTGATTTTCCTTCACTTTCTTCTTCCTTTCTACCTCTAAAACATTCACTAGCCTTTTTGTCCTAAAGAAGACCCTCTTGTCTTGGGTTAGGACAAAAGAGAGAGGCTTGTAAGAAAGAAGGGATAAGGGAGAGAGAAGGAGAGGCTTTTTCTTGGATGATCTTTAGAACCCCAGGGCGCCTCCTTATTTATAAGAGATGGAGGGATGCATCATAAAGGGATGCATCCCATCCACACACCTCATCATGATAAGGCATGTGCCAAGAGAGGCATCCCATCATGATGGGGTGCTAAGGAGAAGGGTGTATCAACTTCTTTCTTACATCTCCCTCTTAAATTCTGATGATCCAAGGGTCCAAATGCAGTGAACCAAAGCCAATGGTTCAGATTTAGGCGCCATCTAATGGTCCAAATCAAGGCATCATCATCCAGGGTTCCATCCAATGGTCCAGAAGCAAGATGCCATCACCGATGGTCCAGATTCAGGCGCTGAGCAACGGTCTAGATCTTTCATTTAGAGAGCCATCCAATGGTCCAGATTCAGGCGCTGAGCAACAGTCCAGATCTTTCATCCAGAGAGCCATCCAGTGGTTCAGAATAAAGCGCCAACCAGTGGACTAGATTCTTCATCCAGAAAGCCATCCAATGGTCCAGATGAAGGCGCCAACCAGTGGACCAGATCCTTCATCCAGGGAGCGATCCAATGGTCGAGAAGTGAAGGCCCTATCAAACCCAATCCAATTGGGTTTAACCAACTTAAAGAAAACATTAAACCTAATCAAATCATGTCTAATTAAAGCCAAATGGGTTCCAACTCTTGGCTAACCCATATTAGGTCATGATCTAATCATATTAGATCAACCTAATCTAAGAATCAGATTCGAATTTAATTTGGATCAGGAGCTAGAGTTTGCAACACGTGCTAGCATGTTCATCTTGCAAACATGATCTAATCCAATTAGACCCTTGATCAATTCCCTTGTGTGTGACCCATTGGGTTCCTTATCTTAGCCAGCAGTAGGTGCAGGTGCAAGTTGACCTAACCTGATTAGAATACCTCTAATCCAATTTAGGTTCAATTTAGTGCTAAACCTGACTTAGCAATCAGAACCTTTCTAATGCTTTAATCTAATCAAACTCTTTGATCTGATCAACCCACAAGACAAGATTGACGTATAGCAACGTATCATGTCTATCCGAAAGATGAGGAATGTATTGGACAAATCCAAACATACCCTTCAGTGGCAAGTTACCGTGCAATTCAATCCCTCAGTCATACTACATCCTTAATAAGTGCATGAGTATGGATCAATATCAAACTCAATCACTTATTCATGTCTCTCTCAATCTTTTATATGATAATTCAAACAATGAAACATTAGAAACTCTTTCTAATTTTCATTTTGCTTTGATCAAAGGCTTCTTGAATCATCATAAGATTAGAGTAAGTAGGATGTTACCTTCTCTTACTAGAAGTGATTGATTCCTTGTTGACCTACTCACAACCTTCGTACAAAATCCACCATATCCAGAATACCCCGTACACAATGCAATGTCGTGAATGAGGGTAAACCAAAATATAAGTTCAAGTGCACAAGGTACCATGGTGATCTCAGGTCTAAGGATCACTTGCACAACTCCCACTATGAGAACCATCTTTTGACAATTAAGTAAGAATCCATAAGATGTTCTCATGGCTGGTCATTTTAGTAAACTCATTCCTCTAATGAGCACCCACATCTTTGTATTAGTGTCTCACACAAATGATTGTGAGATCAATCACCCTCTACATCGAGCATACATAAGATGTGCCAGTCTTTCCAGTAATATTGATCTCCGACTCAATATACCAATTTGACTGAAAATATTCTAAATTAGGATTTTAGAATTTTAGATCTCACTGGTATGATCTCATCATAACCCTAAAACCAATGTCCTAATTTATGGGGTTCATCATCCAATAATAAAACAAATAAGCAGCAAGTGATGAAACACAATGCCTTTATTGATATATATCGAGTGTCAAAGTACATAATTTGGAGGATTACAAAGAGAAACCCATCAAATGATTGGCTTATAGGGCATCTACTCTTTCACCCCTCTCATGATGAGAACGGGCCATACCTCCGCCATCTGGGCACCTCTACAGGAACTATAAATAGTCCCATCAGGTAATACCTAAGGAATCTTTTTTGGGCTAACTAAGCTCCACACTAACTTGAGCAACGGAGGGCCCTCACCGGAACTACCAAGTTGAACCAATTTTGAGCAGCGCCCTCCCCTCTCTCTTCCTTTTACTTTGAATATAAGTTGGGAAGGCCTGAGAAGTTTCTCAGGTCATCCCAACCTATTCGAATAACCCCTTTTTTTCACAGTGAAAAACACATTGATTTCGCATGATTGAAGAAGGATCCAACCCTAACTAAGGTATGTTTTCTCTCCCTTATCTTATTTACTCTCTTTTTTTTGGATGCCAAAAAATAATTTGGAATTTATAAAATAAGAAAGATCATACTAAATTTTTGATTTTGCTTTATTTTATGATATATTGTAGATTTAAGGATGATCTACACAATCATAAAAAAATTAATTTTTAGATTATATATAATTTTTAAAAATTAAAAAGATGTTTTTAGATTTAAAAAATAAAATAAAATTAAAAAAAAGTAAAATCAGAAGCATATTTAGGGGCATGCAAGTTACTCCCCAGCAAGGATTTGAAGCAATAAAAAGTCGACATAATCCTAAAGAAGAATAAGAAGAAGGACATGTGGCGGGCTATTGGATCTAATTCTAATTCAACCACATTCGAGTGATTGTGGTAAATAATACATACTATAAGTCTGTCATTTTCTTCATATAGGCAGTCGATTCTGGTGTAAATCTTTCAGGACCGAAGGATATCTACAATGAGCTACTTGACAATAATAAGAGAAACTAGAGAAGTGGATTGTCTCATACAAAAGCAAGTGGTCCATATATGAACTGACGGTGATGTATGATGGTTGGACCGATCCTACTAGATGGAGCATTATCAACTTCTTGACATATTATGATATGAAGACATTTTTTATTAGTTGGTTGATGCTTCCAATCTGGTGCACGAAGTATTTTGCAGGTCAAATTTTGTTGCTGATATATTCTACTGGGGCTCTCCATTGCCGTATTATCAGCCAGAGGACACTTCTTAGGGCCAAAGCTTCAGCGAGAGACCTGAGACTACTTATAACGTAGAACGCTTTCTTTACAGGATGAACAAATAATACTACAATACTGCTTGGTTAGAGGGGTGGGCTGATATGTCTCTTGACTATGTTAATGATGCAAATATCTATGAAAGAAAAATCGAAAAAGAAAGGAAAGAAAAACCAAAGAAGGAAAAACCTCTAACAGATATGAAGTTGAGGAATTAAATGAGGGTGAGAGGTCTCTCCTCTCTCTTCCACCTCGAGTAACATTGAGCCCAACGTATACATGGCATTCACGATGGGTTTAAATGAGTTTAAACGGGTAGAACGGTTTCACAATCGTTTTAAATTTCAAAACCTCTTACATTCCCCACCATTTTGAAATTTCATTTTTTTTTTGAGATAATTCTAAAAATGTCAAAAATTTTGAAAAATTCAAAGAACATTCAGTACACTTAGCTTTCGATGAAAGGTGTCTTTCGGACTTGAACATTCATTTAGTGGGGATGATGTAAGGAGCATACTTCCCCAATCTAGTGAACTCACGAGCGTACTCAGATACGCTCATTCCGGGCATCTGCTTCAGCCTCTCAAACTGAAGAGCCCGATTCTGCCTCTCAACCGGAGACAAAAACTCATCCATCACTGCTTGCCTGAACTCTTCCCAGGTTGGAGGATTCCTACTGTACAATTTGTCCTCCACTTGTCTCTGGTACCAGTCCCAAGCATCTTCCTTCATTATAAGCCCTACAAGTTCTATAGCTCTTGCATCAGAACAGGGCAGTCTCCGTATCATCTTTTCAGTCTCCTCCAGAAATCTCTGAGGATCTTCACCTTCTTCCCCCTTAAACTCCGGGGTTCTGAGCCTCAGAAATTCCTGTAGAGTAATCCTCTCATCATCTAGAGCCCGCCTGGCCAAACTTCTTGGCACAGGTACAGGAGGTGGGATGGATACTACTGACGGGGCAGGAGATTTCCCCCGAGCAATCTGCTCCCTCAGAGCCTGATTCTCCGCCAGTAACTGTTCCATCAATGCATCTCTACTTCCTACATCTCCTTGATCATCAACCCTCCGTCTATCAGCAGGAGGAGGTTTTTCTCTTTGGGGCTCGACATGTGCAGAACCCGCATCCAATGCTATATCTGGCTCCATCCTCCTTCCAGGACGAGCAGGTCCTCTCCTTAGAGGTATTCTTTATATCTCTCTAAAAAAGTCAAAAAGAGAGGATGGTCGTTACACACTGAGTCATGATATATTTTACTGAGTTGTAAATGACTCATAAAATAACATACAGAAAAATCCTATGCTCCATAGTATAATCCTATACTTAATCCTGACTCATCCTATTGCTCTGACAGGACTCTTTTTAACCTTTGCTCTGATACCAAGCTTTGTCACGACCCCCGCCCCGTTCCCGGCGGGCCGCCGCGACGGTCCTAGGGTGCGGGTAGGCATAAGGCCACCAGCCACCGCGTAGAACCCTACTACCTATCAATCATCAATAGATCTTGAAAAATTTGGCATGATACATGCACAAAATGATCACTTTTCCTATAGTGACCTGTCAGGATTATCTCAATACATACAACACACTACCTGTCAGAGCAGCAATCACATAATCCGTCACATAATGAACCTGGACAATATATATCAATACATTATCTCAGGCATATAACTCATCTGTATAAAAATCTGGTTCCCATTCCATCCATGGTCAAACCCATATCCACAACAGGATCTATGACTGTAACTATGCACTATATACAATAGAAGGTTTATAATACACCAAAAGGTATAAACCTCTATTTACATTATACTATACTATACTATGGAGCGGCACAGCTAGCAGGCAACCACTAATCCTGCTCTTCTCTATACAATACCTGCCCTGCAATCAAAAACACCAAACTGGGGAGTGAGTATATAAATACTCAGTGAGTGGAGTAGAGAGTACTATGCACATGAGACAGAATATAATCATGGCTCGAGATGAAATCTCAAGATCAATAACAACATGAACATGAACTCAACATAGAGAATATGGAATAAATCATCAATATTACCACAATCAATATCAACTCATCTGAAGCATATATGGAATAATCAAGCAAACATATATGCTACTCATGAATATGCTCAACAGATCATAATGCTGGAACATACAAATCAGGTGTCAATATGCTGAAATCATCACTAGACAGCTGTCGGGAGGTGGGTTTTACGCCCCAGGCGAACCAGCAACAACTCCTTACTGTCACATGCATATGCAGGATAAGACACCATACCGATAACATAAATGCTAGACAGCTGTCGGGAGGTGGGTTTTACGCCCCAGGCGAACCAGCAACAACTCCCTACTGTCACATGCATATGCAGGATAAGACACCATACCGATAACATAAATGCTAGACAGCTATCAGGAGGTGGGTTTTACGCCCCAGGCGAACCAGCAACAACTCCCTACTGTCACATGCATATGCAGGATAAGACACCACACTGATCATATAAATGCCGGCCAGTATCCAGGACAGAAATCCATCTCACATCTACATACTAAACGGCACCTCGCGGGAATTCTACATCCGCGGAAAGCCATACTGCACCTCGCGGGGTCTTACTATGCCCGGCGGCAAGCAGAATATAAGTCGTAGGACCGGCCGATCCTACGCCTAGGGCCGTGTCCCCCCCTAGGAAGGGACTGGGCTCCGCCCACCCAGAAGGCTACTATGTGCACAAAGGCCGATGTTCAACCCCATCGACTATAGGTGTCCTGCAGATACTGCCAAGCCATGCATAAATGCCATAATGCACCCTCCCAATACTCTACTAAAAAGGAGTACAATCAAGATTACCACTCACTCGATCATGACCCAATCATAAACTAACATCAGGGTTGGGAGTGAGGAATCACGGGAGTACAATGCAACTCAATATACCATGAGAAGGGCTCTACAAGTCTTTGAAATAGAGGAAATGAAATCAATTTACAAAAGAAGTTATTTCACAATTCGGAATCAATTTGGTTACTCATCAACCCCTCGTAATTCCTCTCAATGTTCCCTCAAATGCGTGCACAAGATAATCAAGTATGGAGAAACAAAATTATAGAGGAATCTACTACAATATCAATCAATATGCACAAGTGGAATCAATTCACACTTGGCGGTATTCATGAAAATGAATTAAGGATGCTCATGGTGCAAAGTACATGACTCCCACTCACCTGTCAATCTGGCACAGCCCTGATACGCCTCCAAAAATCTACAGCAGGCAGTGGAGAACTTCTTCCTCTTGTTCCCTAGCTTCTTGCCCAACTGTGACATGCATTTACAATACATTTAGTCTTGTATCAAGGGCTATAATCTACGTGCCAATTATAACATAGGAAACTTTAATTGATTCAACTCCCCTGTTCCCTAAATCTTTTCTTTTCTTTCTTCTTTTCCTTTTTAATTAATTAACTCACCATTTATGTGTATTAGGGACTCCTTTGCATGAGTACAAGGTCCCTTTTAGCTTGATCTAGGCTTAATACTCTATTATAGCATGAAATCCCCTATTTTCCACCCGGATGAACAGTAACCCGAACTGACAGTGGGTTACTTCATCCCGGTTTTGATCCACTTTCAGGACTCCAAATTTGATAAAATTTTTACCTAACATTCTACACTCACAGAGGATTCCAAAGAGATAACATGCATCATCATCGGAGGCCGTTTGACCCCCTAAATAATTTGCCGAAGTTGGGACTTCGACACAGTTTTTCCGTAGTGCCGGAAAAATTTGTCAAAATCCGATTCTTCTTCTTTTAACCACCTCTACAACCCTTATCCGACCCCTCTAGACTATATCCACCCTTTGTATAGCCTAATGTCATCAAAAGACTAGATAGGGATGGATATTTACCTTTTTCTTTTTGGAAATCGAGGTCCTTGCGTAGAGGGGAAGGAGATCTACGTTTTTCCCTTCAGCTGGAAGTGCAACCGGGATCCCTTTCCTCCTTGAATCCCCTTCCTCTTCTTCTTTCTTCTTCTTCTTCTTCTCTTTTTCTTTCTTTCTTTCGTCTGTTTCACGCCTGAGAACCCCCTCCCTCTTTCTCTCGGTTTCATTCCAAAAGCCAGCTCAAACCCTCCAATTAAATCACATCAAGACACTATTCACCCTTTGTTTAATATTATTAAATTCCCATTTTGCCCCTAACACTTCAACATATCTACCGTTATGCCATTAACTTTTGATTCCTTCCAATTTTACCCTTACCACTTCAATACATCTACAACTATGCCATTATCTTTTGATTCTTTCCTATTTTACCCCTTATATTAATTGAAAAGGACTATTCTATCCCTTTTTATATAAAAAAAATATTTTGGGGTTATTACATCCTCCCCCCCTTATATAAAATTCGTCCTCGAATTTAAAAGAGTAAATTACCTGTCATAGCTGCATTCGATGTCTGTGCCTCCTGTGGATTTACCGTGAACACCCTTCCTTGCCCTCTGCCTACTGGAGCTGACAGTTGAGATGGTCCAGCACTCTGCTGTGATGTTTGTGCTTGACCTCTACCTCTGCCTACAGGCTCCCTACTACTAGGCCTGTCCATCTGCACAGAAGGATAGGATGCCAAAGGCACAAACTGCTGGGTGGCACCCTGCGGGCATTCTCTGACAAAATGACCCGGCTGTCCACATCTGTAGCACACTCCCTGACCCATTCTGCATCTGCCAGGGTGCTGCTTCCCACATATGCCACACACTGGCCATGATTGGAACTTGGATTCAGTTCTGGCCATAGTGACCGGAGGACGAGGTGCTAATGGTAGAGAAGCATCCTGTGACTGACCTCTTCTCCTCCACTTCCTCTTACGTGGGGCAGGTGGAGCTGAGCGTACAGACTGCTCCGTCGGGCCCTCCGGGAGACTTGCTCCCTCAGATCTACCTCGGCTGCTTTGCCCTTTCCCCTTACTCATTTTCCTCTGTTCTCTTTCAGCCCTTTCCTCTTTGTTTCTGATCTCCCACTGTTTTGCTTTATCAATCAGCCTAGACAAGGTGGGGACCTCTACTGCCAGCACTGCATTATAAAGCGGGGAAATCAGACCCCGCCTGAATCTTTCTATCCTGACAGCTTCAGTGGGGATGATGTAAGGAGCATACTTCCCCAATCTAGTGAACTCACGAGCGTACTCAGATACGCTCATTCCGGGCATCTGCTTCAGCCTCTCAAACTGAAGAGCCCGATTCTGCCTCTCAACCGGAGACAAAAACTCATCCATCACTGCTTGCCTGAACTCTTCCCAGGTTGGAGGATTCCTACTGTACAATTTGTCCTCCACTTGTCTCTGGTACCAGTCCCAAGCATCTTCCTTCATTATAAGCCCTACAAGTTCTATAGCTCTTGCATCAGAACAGGGCAGTCTCCGTATCATCTTTTCAGTCTCCTCCAGAAATCTCTGAGGATCTTCACCTTCTTCCCCCTTAAACTCCGGGGTTCTGAGCCTCAGAAATTCCTGTAGAGTAATCCTCTCATCATCTAGAGCCCGCCTGGCCAAACTTCTTGGCACAGGTACAGGAGGTGGGATGGATACTACTGACGGGGCAGGAGATTTCCCCCGAGCAATCTGCTCCCTCAGAGCCTGATTCTCCGCCAGTAACTGTTCCATCAATGCATCTCTACTTCCTACATCTCCTTGATCATCAACCCTCCGTCTATCAGCAGGAGGAGGTTTTTCTCTTTGGGGCTCGACATGTGCAGAACCCGCATCCAATGCTATATCTGGCTCCATCCTCCTTCCAGGACGAGCAGGTCCTCTCCTTAGAGGTATTCTTTATATCTCTCTAAAAAAGTCAAAAAGAGAGGATGGTCGTTACACACTGAGTCATGATATATTTTACTGAGTTGTAAATGACTCATAAAATAACATACAGAAAAATCCTATGCTCCATAGTATAATCCTATACTTAATCCTGACTCATCCTATTGCTCTGACAGGACTCTTTTTAACCTTTGCTCTGATACCAAGCTTTGTCACGACCCCCGCCCCGTTCCCGGCGGGCCGCCGCGACGGTCCTAGGGTGCGGGTAGGCATAAGGCCACCAGCCACCGCGTAGAACCCTACTACCTATCAATCATCAATAGATCTTGAAAAATTTGGCATGATACATGCACAAAATGATCACTTTTCCTATAGTGACCTGTCAGGATTATCTCAATACATACAACACACTACCTGTCAGAGCAGCAATCACATAATCCGTCACATAATGAACCTGGACAATATATATCAATACATTATCTCAGGCATATAACTCATCTGTATAAAAATCTGGTTCCCATTCCATCCATGGTCAAACCCATATCCACAACAGGATCTATGACTGTAACTATGCACTATATACAATAGAAGGTTTATAATACACCAAAAGGTATAAACCTCTATTTACATTATACTATACTATACTATGGAGCGGCACAGCTAGCAGGCAACCACTAATCCTGCTCTTCTCTATACAATACCTGCCCTGCAATCAAAAACACCAAACTGGGGAGTGAGTATATAAATACTCAGTGAGTGGAGTAGAGAGTACTATGCACATGAGACAGAATATAATCATGGCTCGAGATGAAATCTCAAGATCAATAACAACATGAACATGAACTCAACATAGAGAATATGGAATAAATCATCAATATTACCACAATCAATATCAACTCATCTGAAGCATATATGGAATAATCAAGCAAACATATATGCTACTCATGAATATGCTCAACAGATCATAATGCTGGAACATACAAATCAGGTGTCAATATGCTGAAATCATCACTAGACAGCTGTCGGGAGGTGGGTTTTACGCCCCAGGCGAACCAGCAACAACTCCTTACTGTCACATGCATATGCAGGATAAGACACCATACCGATAACATAAATGCTAGACAGCTGTCGGGAGGTGGGTTTTACGCCCCAGGCGAACCAGCAACAACTCCCTACTGTCACATGCATATGCAGGATAAGACACCATACCGATAACATAAATGCTAGACAGCTATCAGGAGGTGGGTTTTACGCCCCAGGCGAACCAGCAACAACTCCCTACTGTCACATGCATATGCAGGATAAGACACCACACTGATCATATAAATGCCGGCCAGTATCCAGGACAGAAATCCATCTCACATCTATATACTAAACGGCACCTCGCGGGAATTCTACATCCGCGGAAAGCCATACTGCACCTCGCGGGGTCTTACTATGCCCGGCGGCAAGCAGAATATAAGTCGTAGGACCGGCCGATCCTACGCCTAGGGCCGTGTCCCCCCCTAGGAAGGGACTGGGCTCCGCCCACCCAGAAGGCTACTATGTGCACAAAGGCCGATGTTCAACCCCATCGACTATAGGTGTCCTGCAGATACTGCCAAGCCATGCATAAATGCCATAATGCACCCTCCCAATACTCTACTAAAAAGGAGTACAATCAAGATTACCACTCACTCGATCATGACCCAATTATAAACTAACATCAGGGTTGGGAGTGAGGAATCACGGGAGTACAATGCAACTCAATATACCATGAGAAGGGCTCTACAAGTCTTTGAAATAGAGGAAATGAAATCAATTTACAAAAGAAGTTATTTCACAATTCGGAATCAATTTGGTTACTCATCAACCCCTCGTAATTCCTCTCAATGTTCCCTCAAATGCGTGCACAAGATAATCAAGTATGGAGAAACAAAATTATAGAGGAATCTACTACAATATCAATCAATATGCACAAGTGGAATCAATTCACACTTGGCGGTATTCATAAAAATGAATTAAGGATGCTCATGGTGCAAAGTACATGACTCCCACTCACCTGTCAATCTGGCACAGCCCTGATACGCCTCCAAAAATCTACAGCAGGCAGTGGGGAACTTCTTCCTCTTGTTCCCTAGCTTCTTGCCCAACTGTGACATGCATTTACAATACATTTAGTCTTGTATCAAGGGCTATAATCTACGTGCCAATTATAACATAGGAAACTTTAATTGATTCAACTCCCCTGTTCCCTAAATCTTTTCTTTTCTTTCTTCTTTTCCTTTTTAATTAATTAACTCACCATTTATGTGTATTAGGGACTCCTTTGCATGAGTACAAGGTCCCTTTTAGCTTGATCTAGGCTTAATACTCTATTATAGCATGAAATCCCCTATTTTCCACCCGGATGAACAGTAACCCGAACTGACAGTGGGTTACTTCATCCCGGTTTTGATCCACTTTCAGGACTCCAAATTTGATAAAATTTTTACCTAACATTCTACACTCACAGAGGATTCCAAAGAGATAACATGCATCATCATCGGAGGCCGTTTGACCCCCTAAATAATTTGCCGAAGTTGGGACTTCGACACAGTTTTTTCGTAGTGCCGGAAAAATTTGTCAAAATCCGATTCTTCTTCTTTTAACCACCTCTACAACCCTTATCCGACCCCTCTAGACTATATCCACCCTTTGTATAGCCTAATGTCATCAAAAGACTAGATAGGGATGGATATTTACCTTTTTTTTTTTGGAAATCGAGGTCCTTGCGTAGAGGGGAAGGAGATCTACGTTTTTCCCTTCAGCTGGAAGTGCAACCGGGATCCCTTTCCTCCTTGAATCCTCTTCCTCTTCTTCTTTCTTCTTCTTCTTCTTCTCTTTTTCTTTCTTTCTTTCGTCTGTTTCACGCCTGAGAACCCCCTCCCTCTTTCTCTCGGTTTCATTCCAAAAGCCAGCTCAAACCCTCCAATTAAATCACATCAAGACACTATTCACCCTTTGTTTAATATTATTAAATTCCCATTTTGCCCCTAACACTTCAACATATCTACCGTTATGCCATTAACTTTTGATTCCTTCCAATTTTACCCTTACCACTTCAATACATCTACAACTATGCCATTATCTTTTGATTCTTTCCTATTTTACCCCTTATATTAATTGAAAAGGACTATTCTATCCCTTTTTATATAAAAAAAATATTTTGGGGTTATTACATTTGCCCCATTGCACCTACATCTTGGGATCTCCAATCAGATAGGTTGGGTTGCCGTCGACGGTGACTCAAATATAGATTTTAAACCCATCCCCCTCGAAGCATATTGAACTTGTCCTCTCGACAAGCCCTTGGTCAGATGATCTGCTAAGTTCTCCATTGATTTAATATAACTTAAAGTTATAAGTCTAGTAGAGGTGAGCTTTCCTAAAATTTTATATCGAAGCTCAATGTGCCTAGACAACTTCGAGTTGTGATTTTTTACTTTTCACTTTTGTTATAATCACTTGATTATCATTGTTAATTAGAATAGCAGGAATAGGCCTATCCATCATGGGAATATTTGATAATAGACCCTTAAGCCAATCTGCTTCTCCACCAGCTAACTCTAAGGCTACCATCTCAGCCTCCATGGTGCATCTAGTAATCAAGGTCTGCTTGGAAGATCTCCATGCGATTGCACCACCACCTAGTGTAAAAACAAATCTGTTGCTGGTGGTCCAAACCGAGAACGATTGACACGACGGTGTGAACGGGGTTCCGCCTGAGTTGTCTTGGTTGGTGCTGGTTGCGCTCCACCTTCCGCCAAGGAACCTGCAAACAAGCCTTGCACCACCACCAGGGTGGTGATGGCCCTCCGACGGTCAAGTCAGAGGAGATTGGAGGAGGAGAGATGATAATCACAAGTGGGAGAGAGTGCTCTGGGAGGTATTGCTTACCCCCCCCCCTTCTCCCCCCAGCCGCGTATATACCTGGCTGGGAGGTCTCTCAGGGGGGTTTGTCGTCGTGGGGCACGATAGAATGGCCACTGACATGGCCGTTACGGGGCGTCGTGGAGCAGCGCTGGGTACGGCCATGACAGGGCGTAGTGGAGCTCCGCTTTGTACGGTTGATACAGGAGATCGTGGGCAGCATCGGGTACAGCCGTTGCAGGGAGTAGTGGAGCAGGAGGCCGCGGCGTGCCTCTGGAGAATAGCCTGTCGTTATCAAAAGATCTCCGACTCGGGGTCGGAGTGCTGGATCATAGGGCAGCCGACCCGGGGTCGGGCTGCGAAGCCGAGGAGGTCCGACTCGGGGTCGGAGTGCTGGATCATAGGGCAGCCGACCCGGGGTCGGGCTGCGGAGCCGGGGAGGTCCGACTCGGGGTCGGAGTGCTGGATCATAGGGCAGCCGACCCGGGGTCGGGCTGCGAAGCCGAGGAGCTCCGACTCGGGGTCGGAGTGCTGGATCATAGGGCAGCCGACCCGGGGTCGGGCTGCGAAGCCGAGGAGGTCCGACTCGGGGTCGGAGTGCTGGGTCAAAGGGTAACTGTAGCTTTTCTGGATACGCGTGCCGATCACGTGGGGCATGGCGGCTTAATTCCCCCATAACAGTAGCCCCCCACTTCCGAGCCTGGAACCAGAAGGGGAACAGGTGAAGGGAGTGATGTTTCGAGATTGCCGCCATCCTTCGGAGAGGCGCGCGCGCTTCAAGCTTCCCGCCTTCTTTATGGCGTATGGCGGTTGCTGCTGACCTGGCAACCTGAGGATTTCGGCGGACATCCTTCCTTAATGGTGTCGATTCGCCTTTGGGGTGCGAGCGACCCTTCGGCGGCCAGGCGTCTTCTGGCGTCATCGAGGCGTCACTTGCCCTTTCGCCTATTTAATCGGGGGCCCTCCCCCGTCCGTCTTCTTCTTTACGGACATTTTCGAGTTTCTCCTTTGCGCTGCCATTGTTGCCGCCGAAACGTTCGCTTGCTTTTCCTTTGACGCTCTCGGAGCCGTTCTTCCTCCTCTTCAAGTGAGTTTCCCACTCTTCTACTTTGAGCTCTTCATACTTTTTCTTTTTGTACTAGTGCACCCCAGTCGTTCCGGCCTTTCCCTCCTTCTTGACCCCGTCCTGACCGTAGATTTATTGGCCATTAGGGATGGGCGAAGTGGGAGCAGATAGCATCAAGTCAAAACTGGTCGCCGAGGACTTAGACGGATTTGTGGCTCGGTACCACCTTCCCGAGGCCTGCAATGTCACGCTCCCAGGGCCTGAGGAGAGGATGTCTCATCCTCCTCGAGGGAAGATCGCCATCAATGAGGGCATCCTCCAGGCCGGGTTCCGCTTTCCCCCTTCAGACCTAGTCTTACAGGTGCTCCGGGGTTTAGGAATGGCACCGACGCAACTGGTGCCGAACTCGTGGCGTGCTCTGACGGTCTTCCAGGTTCTCTGTCGCTTGCATGCGATTCCCGCCACCTTGAACGTTTTCTGGGAGCTCTACGGCCTGAGTGGCCACCCCCAGGACAAAGGGTGGTGGTGCTTCGCAGCGCGGCGAGGGTGCGGCCTTGTCAAGGAGGGTCCTACCTCCATTCACCACTGGAAGGAGCGCTTCTTTTTCGTTGATGCAGACCCCTCCTGGGAAATCAGGGCAATCTGGGGGACGCCGGTGAAGTCCCCAATTGGCCTGTCGAAGTTGTCGAGGGAGGAATCCGAGGGCGTCGCCGCCTTGAAGGGGTTGGTCGCCGAGGGCCAGCTTCCCCCGGTGGGCCGCCTTATTTCTGAGGATACCTTGGTGAACGTCGGTTTGAGCTCGGTCCCCACCGACCGTGAGTCCGCCATCGTTTCTTTAGCTCTTTTCTTCTCTTTCGTTCCTTCTTCCTTTCGGTTTCTCAGTCCCTGACTATCCCGTCCTTCTTGCAGAGGTCGACGACGTCATGCGGTCGGTGAAGACGAAGGCTGTTGGTAGGGCGTCCCTGCTGGAAGCAGTCCGGAGGAGGAAACGAGCTCTTCCGAGCGGGGCCCCACCGGCGAAGAAGTCCCGTAAGGAGATACCTCCGATGCCGACCGACGAGTCCGGGCCCACCGGTCAGGGAGATGTCGTGGGCACCGACCGGCAGCTGACGCTGTATCAGCCCTCCGGTGGTAAGGTTGCCGCTACTCCGGAGGTGCCACCTGAGCCTGCTCAAGACGGACGGGTCGGACATGATCGGTCCCCGACCCGGCCTTCGACTCGGTCGGCTCCTGATGACTCGAGGAGGGACGCGCCGAGGCCCCGGCCGAGCGGGACCCTATCAATTCCTGGGGCGACCCCCGCCCCGAGCGCGATCAGCCGGACTCTTCCCCAGGCGATGGATAAGGGTAAGGCTGCAGAACCACCATCCGGCTCCGGGGAGAAATCGGGGTCTGCCTTCACTACCGATGGCGCCCGAAATCTCATCGAAACAGTGTTGCTGGAGAAGGACCGTCGGCGGGTCCGGGAGTTGGATGTCTCTGACGTTGGGGCCGCCAGCTGCGTCTGTCTCATGTCGGTGAGTGTTCTTCTGGCCGTCTTTCACCATTTATTGGCTCTGTTGTTCTCCGCCTGACTCCCTTATTTTTCCTATTTCTTAGCTCGCCCAGTACATGATCCGTCTGGAGGAGTGCTACAAGGAACAGGCGGGGCTTTTGGCGAAGGCCGAGGACCGGCTGAAAGCAATGGAAGAGGGAGGCCGGGCTGCGGCAGGCAGGACGACCGGGGACCTCGAGGCGAGGCTCCGGGAGGCCGAAGAGCGGGCACTCGGCTTCGCCGCCCTGGAGGAGCAACTGTCAGAGGCTCGGGAGCAACTCAAAGCCGCCTCGGGCCTCGAAAGCAGGGTCAAGAAGGCGGAGGAACGGGCTGAAAAGCAGTCCCGGAAGATCGCGGACTATCGAGAGCGGTGGGAGAAGGCCCAGCGGTCTGCCGACAACGCCTGCGACTGAATCCGCTCTTTTGAAGCCAAACTAGGCGAACTGGAGTCGGCCCTGGAGAAGTCATGCACGGACGTCCAAGAGCTCCGTTCGCGCCTGAAGGAAGCCGAGGCCGCTCGGGTTGCTACCGAGGCGAAGCATAAAGAGGCTCAGGCTGATCTGCTGAGGGTCTCCTCTGAGGCCGAAGGTCGGATTGTGGCGAAGGTCTTGGAGGCCAAGGCTCAGATTATGGAGCGAGCTGAGGCGGAGCTGGCCGAGAAGATGGCGGAAATCGGGCGTCAGGCGGTAGAGGCTTATCGCCAGTCCGCCGAGTTCGCCCATGATATGTCGGAGGCAGTGCGGACCTATCGCCAGTCTGACGAGTTTGTCCATGACGCGTCGGACGCGGGGGCCGAAGCCTTCACCTTGGGCTTCGAGGAGGGCCTGGCAAGGGTGTCGGCTAAGTATCCCGAAGTTGACCTGAGCGAGATCTCCCTCCTCGACTCCTCTCCGGCGCCATCGCCTGCTGGTTCTCCTGCTGCTTCCCTACCTCCCGCGGACGAGCCCGGCGTTCCCGACCCGGGAGTTCCTCCAAGCTGACCTCTTGTACCTTTCATTGTCTTCTTTTTTTTTTTTTTAGCTCTTGGTTGCGTCTTGCTGACTTTTGATTCCCGAAGTTCTTCCGGCGCTAGGCCAGGCATCCGAGGGTTAAACCTCAGGAAACTCTTCCGGCGCTAAGCCAGGCATCCGAGGGTTAGGCCTCAGGAAATTCTTCCGGCGCTAAGCCAGGCATCCGAGGGTTAGGCCTCAGGAAACTCTTCCGGCGCTAAGCCAGGCATCCGAGGGTTAGGCCTCAGGAAACTCTTCCGGCGCTAAGCCAGGCATCCGAGGGTTAGGCCTCAGGAAACTCTTCCGGCGCTAAGCCAGGCATCCGAGGGTTAGGCCTCAGGAAATTCTTCCGGCGCTAAGCCAGGCATCCGAGGGTTAGGCCTCAGGAAACTCTTCCGGCGCTAGGCCAGGCATCCGAGGGTTAGGCCTCAGGAAATTCTTCCGGCGCTAAGCCAGGCATCCGAGGGTTAGGCCTCAGGAAACTCTTCCGGCGCTAAGCCAGGCATCCGAGGGTTAGGCCTCAGGAAACTCTTCCGGCGCTAAGCCAGGCATCCGAGGGTTAAACCTCAGGAAACTCTTCCGGCGCTGAGCCAGGCATCCGAGGGTTAGGCCTCAGGAAACTCTTCCGGCGCTGAGCCAGGCATCCGAGGGTTAGGCCTCAGGAAATTCTTCCGGCGCTAAGCCAGGCATCCGAGGGTTAGGCCTCAGGAAATTCTTCCGCTCGCTGGTCGGCCAAGGCTGGCGCAAGCCGAAGCGACCGGTCGGGGCTTCCGGCTAGTCTGCTCCCGGGATGATCATCGGGTTAGCCAGGCATCTGAGGGTTGTCAAGCCTCAGGGAAATTCTTCCGGCGCTAAGCCAGGCATCCGAGGGTTAGGCCTCAGGAAACTCTTCCGGCGCTAGGCCAGGCATCCGAGGGTTAGGCCTCAGGAAATTCTTCCGGCGCTAAGCCAGGCATCCGAGGGTTAGGCCTCAGGAAACTCTTCCGGCGCTAAGCCAGGCATCCGAGGGTTAGGCCTCAGGAAATTCTTCCGGCGCTAAGCCAGGCATCCGAGGGTTAGGCCTCAGGAAACTCTTCCGGCGCTAAGCCAGGCATCCGAGGGTTAGGCCTCAGGAAATTCTTCCGCTCGCTGGTCGGCCAAGGCTGGCGCAAGCCGAAGCGACCGGTCGGGGCTTCCGGCTAGTCTGCTCCCGGGATGATCATCGGGTTAGCCAGGCATCTGAGGGTTGTCAAGCCTCAGGGAAATTCTTCCGGCGCTAAGCCAGGCATCCGAGGGTTAGGCCTCAGGAAACTCTTCCGGCGCTAGGCCAGGCATCCGAGGGTTAGGCCTCAGGAAACTCTTCTGGCGCTAGGCCAGGCATCCGAGGGTTAGGCCTCAGGAAATTCTTCCGGCGCTAAGCCAGGCATCCGAGGGTTAGGCCTCAGGAAACTCTTCCGGCGCTAAGCCAGGCATCCGAGGGTTAGGCCTCAGGAAACTCTTCCGGCGCTAAGCCAGGCATCCGAGGGTTAAACCTCAGGAAACTCTTCCGGCGCTGAGCCAGGCATCCGAGGGTTAGGCCTCAGGAAACTCTTCCGGCGCTGAGCCAGGCATCCGAGGGTTAGGCCTCAGAAAATTCTTCCGCTCGCTGGTCGGCCAAGGCTGGCGCAAGCCGAAGCGACCGGTCGGGGCTTCCGGCTAGTCTGCTCCCGGGATGATCATCGGGTTAGCCAGGCATCTGAGGGTTGTCAAGCCTCAGAGAAATTCCGCTCGTTGGTCGGCCAAGGCTGGCGCAAGCCGAGGCGACCGGTCGGGGCTTCCGGCTAGTCTGCTCCCGGGATGATCATCGGGTTAGCCAGGCATCTGAGGGTTGTCAAGCCTCAGGGAAATTCCGCTCGTTGGTCGGCCAAGGCTGGCGCAAGCCGAGGCGACCGGTCGGGGCTTCCGGCTAGTCTGCTCCCGGGATGATCATCGGGTTAGCCAGGCATCCGAGGGCCGAGCCTCGGGAGATTCCACTCGTTGGTCGGCCTAGGCTGGCGCAAGCCGAGGCGACCGGTCGGGGCTTCCGGCTAGTCTGCTCCCGGGATGATCATCGGGTTAGCCAGGCATCTGAGGGTTGTCAAGCCTCAGGGAAATTCCGCTCGTTGGTCGGCCAAGGCTGGCGCAAGCCGAGGCGACCGGTCGGGGCTTCCGGCTAGTCTGCTCCCGGGATGTTCATCGGGTTAGCCAGGCATCCGAGGGCCGAGCCTCGGGAGATTCCACTCATTGGTCGGCCTAGGCTGGCGCAAGCCGAGGCGACCGGTCGGGGCTTCCGGCTAGTCTGCTCCCGGGATGATCATCGGGTTAGCCAGGCATCTGAGGGTTGTCAAGCCTCAGGGAAATTCCGCTCGTTGGTCGGCCAAGGCTGGCGCAAGCCGAGGCGACCGGTCGGGGCTTCCGGCTAGTCTGCTCCCGGGATGTTCATCGGGCTAGCCAGGCATCTGAGGGTTGTCAAGCCTCAGGGAAATTCCGCTCGTTGGTCGGCCAAGGCTGGCGCAAGCCGAGGCGACCGGTCGGGGCTTCCGGCTAGTCTGCTCCCGGGATGTTCATCGGGCTAGCCAGGCATCTGAGGGTTGTCAAGCCTCAGGGAAATTCCGCTCGTTGGTCGGCCAAGGCTGGCGCAAGCCGAGGCGACCGGTCGGGGCTTCCGGCTAGTCTGCTCCCGGGATGTTCATCGGGCTAGCCAGGCATCTGAGGGCCGAGCCTCGGGAGATTCCACTCGTTGGTCGGCCTAGGCTGGCGCAAGCCGAGGCGACCGGTCGGGGCTTCCGGCTAGTCTGCTCCCGGGATGATCATCGGGTTAGCCAGGCATCTGAGGGTTGTCAAGCCTCAGGGAAATTCCGCTCGTTGGTCGGCCAAGGCTGGCGCAAGCCGAGGCGACCGGTCGGGGCTTCCGGCTAGTCTGCTCCCGGGATGTTCATCGGGCTAGCCAGGCATCTGAGGGTTGTCAAGCCTCAGGGAAATTCCGCTCGTTGGTCGGCCAAGGCTGGCGCAAGCCGAGGCGACCGGTCGGGGCTTCCGGCTAGTCTGCTCCCGGGATGTTCATCGGGCTAGCCAGGCATCTGAGGGTTGTCAAGCCTCAGGGAAATTCCGCTCGTTGGTCGGCCAAGGCTGGCGCAAGCCGAGGCGACCGGTCGGGGCTTCCGGCTAGTCTGCTCCCGGGATGTTCATCGGGCTAGCCAGGCATCTAAGGGTTGTCAAGCCTCAGGGAAATTCCGCTCGTTGGTCGGCCAAGGCTGGCGCAAGCCGAGGCGACCGGTCGGGGCTTCCGGCTAGTCTGCTCCCGGGATGTTCATCGGGTTAGCCAGGCATCCGAGGGCCGAGCCTCGGGAGATTCCACTCGTTGGTCGGCCTAGGCTGGCGCAAGCCGAGGCGACCGGTCGGGGCTTCCGGCTAGTCTGCTCCCGGGATGATCATCGGGTTAGCCAGGCATCCGGGGGCCGAGCCCCGGGACATTCCACTCGTTGGTCGGCCACTTGTCGCTCGCCGCCCATCGGGGTTTCTCCGTGCCCAGCCGCGACCGTGTTTCTCCTCTCCTCCAAGCGTTGCCTGGGGGGAACACGAGAAGGGTATTAAACGCTAATTAATGCGTTACCTGGGAAATCAGATCGCCAGTTGCTGCTGGTGAGGAGTGTTAGTTGAGCGGCCGCGATACGCGGGTTCTTCGAGGAGGATGCGGCCTGGGCGCGAGCGGAGACACGTGGACCTAGGGGTATACGACACCCGGATTGTACTGCACAAAGAATGCGATTTAAGGAGAATGACGCTTAGGAAGTCGCGGGGAGATACGCCTCGGGAGCCGGAACGGCTCCGGATTCAGTGCGCCTGCATTTATTGGAGCCACCCGTATCGGAACTACCAGGGGGCCGCAGCTTGGCTATAAATACAGGTGCAGGTACGATGGAATTTGCCAAGCCGGAGCTGCAGGTTGCCATGGATCGCGGACCTCCTCCTTGGCATATGACTGAGAGACTCCTGTCGAAGGAAAGGGGAGGCGCTCCCCTTACAACTTCAGCCAACTAGCCGTTTCATCTGGGATCAACAAGGAGGGTCTCCCCGGCGGAACTCCGCCCTAGGCGTTTCATCCGGGATCACATCTCCCCTTCTTGAAGTTCAGCCTCCCGGTTGAGCTCTGCGCCGGACGCTCAATCCGGGACCGCGCCACCATATGCTCCTCCCCCTTGAATCCCTTCTCTTCCCTACCACTGGGGAAGATGGGAATATCCTTTGGAGGCGGCGTTCCCCTGGGGGCAGCGGGAGCTTCTTCTGCGGCGGCTCCTCGTCTTTTTGGTGAGGTGCTGGATGGCGCCTCCGGTTAGAAGCACCCACTTCTGGCGGGACTGCAGCCGCCCTGGGTTGAGGGTTTGGGTCCCCACCTCTTCTTTACTTTCTTTACTCCCTAATTCCCCTCTGGAAATTCCTTGTAATCACACGAGCACGCCATTGTAACCAGAAATTATTGAAATGAAAAGTGTTGCACCTTTTTAAATTGTCTTTCTGGCCTTGTTGTTCTACTGGTAATACATCCGCAGGTTAGCGGAATTCCAGCCCCTTGGAATTTCTCGGCCATCTAGGGCTTCCAACTGGTAGGAGCCAGGTCGGTTTATCCAACGAACTTTATACGGGCCTTCCCAATTTGGCGCTAGCTTCCCACCTTCCGTAGGTTGAGATGCCTTAGCTCGCCTCAGCACCAGATCTCCAATTCTGAAAAGCTTCGGTCGGACTTTGGAGTTGTAATATCGGGCCACCCTCTGCTGATACATTGCCATCCGAACCTGAGCCATTTCCCTTGCCTCTTCCAAGAGATCCAAGTTCCCTCGGAGTTGCTCTGAATTGGCCTTGGGTCGGTGCGCGGCCACCCGAGGCGAGGGGAGTCCGAGCTCCACGGGGGCAACGGCTTCCGTGCCATAGGTTAGGCTGAAAGGCGTCTCTCCAGTAGGAGTCCGTTGCGTGGTCCGATACGCCCAAAGGACATTCTCGAGTTCCTCGACCCAAGCTTGCCCCGTCCGGCCGACCCGCGCTTTGATACCTTGGAGGATTGTACGATTTGTGACCTCGGCCTCGCCGTTGGTTTGGGGATGCGACACGGATGTGAACCGATGCTCGATCCCGAATTCCTCGCAGAAGTCCCGGAAGTGCTTGTTATCAAACTGTCGACCGTTATCCGAGATGAGGACCCGAGGTACTCCAAATCGGACAATGATGTTCTTCTTTACGAACTTCCGGACTTGTGCCTCCGTGATGGTGGCCAGTGGCTCTGCCTCCACCCACTTGGTGAAGTAGTCGATGGCGACAATCAAAAATTTCCGCTGGGCCGAAGCGACGGGGAATGGTCCGAGGATATCCATTCCCCACTGTGCGAAGGGCCAGGGCGCGGTGATTGGCGCCAAGGGAACAGAGGGGACTCTCTGGACGTTGGCGTGGCGCTGGCAGGCGTCGCATTTCCGCACGTGGTCCTTCGAGTCCTCCAACAAGGTCGGCCAATAGTAGCCTTGCCTCATGATCTTATGCGCCAAGGACCTAGCCCCCAAGTGCGATCCGCAGATGCCTTCGTGGACTTCGCCGAGGGCATAGGCCGCTTCCGCGGGGCGGAGGCACCTTAAGAGGGGGGCGGTAAACGAGGTCCGATACAGCCTCCCTTCATAAAGTACGTAGTGGGCGGACTTCTTTACAAGCCGCCGGGCCTGATCTTCGTCTTCAGGGAGGATTCCTTCGGCGAGGTAGGCGACGAGCGGGTCCATCCAAGACGGCTCCGGGTCAATTGCCATCACCGCTCCAGCCCCGTCAATGCTCGGGGCATCCAGGGTCTCCAGGTAGATTGCCCTCGACAAGTTGTGCGCGTCTGCGTCCACTAGGCGGGACAACCTGTCGGCCCTGGCATTTTCGCTCCTTGGGACCTGCTGAATGTCAACACTGCCGAGGTCGGGAATGAGTGTTTGCACCTTCCGGACGTAGCTCTGCATGGTCGGGCTCCGCGCCTCGAACTCCCCTCGAACCTGCCCGACCACCAGCTGGGAGTCGGTGAAGACTTTCAGACGCCGGACGCCGAGCTCCTTGGCGAGTTTGAGTCCCGTGACTAGGGCCTCGTACTCCGCCTCATTGTTGGTCACTGTAAATCCGAACCTCAAGGCATACTCGGCTATCACTCCATCGGGATTGGTGAGGACCAGCCCAGCCCCTCCACCTTCAGGGTTCGACGACCCGTCAATGTGGAGCGTCCAGATCGGGAGATCGAGGCTGGGTGTCTCCGGCGGCTTAGGTTCCGCCTCCTGCACAGTGCACTCAGCGAGAAAGTCCGCGAGCACCTGGGCCTTGATGGCTGGTCGGGGCTGGTAGAGGATGTCGAACTCACCAAGTTCTACTGCCCACTTCACCAGCCGTCCCGCATTCTCTGGATTGCTGAGAATCTGCCGCAGTGGTTGATTGGTCAAAAGGGTGACAGAATGAGCCTGGAAATAGGGGCGAAGCCTCCTGGTCGCAGTCAGCAGCGCGAAGGCGATCTTCTCAGCCTTCGTGTACCGCGTCTCGGCATCCCGGAGGACTCGGCTGATGTAGTACACAGGCTTCTGAAGTCTTGCCTCTTCCCGAACCAGTACTGCGCTGACTGCGGTTGGGGAGACCGCCAGGTAAAGGTAGAGCATCTCCCCCTCTTGCGGCTTGGACAGCAGGGGAGGAGACGCCATGTACTCCTTGAGCTGGTCGAACGCCGCTTGACATTCGGCCGTCCAGAGGAAGTCTTTTGGGCGCTTCAACACCTTGAAGAATGGTTGGCAGCGTTCGGCCGACTTTGCCACAAATCGTCCGAGCGCGGCGACCCTTCCAGCGAGCTCCTGAACCTCCTTCACTTTGGTCGGAGGGGACATATCTTGGATGGCTTTGATCTTGTCCGGGTTGGCCTCGATCCCCCGTTGGTTGACAATGAAACCGAGGAACCTCCCGGCCGAAGCACCAAAAGCGCACTTCGCTGGGTTTAGCTTCATGCGAAACTTTCGCAAGGTGGTGAAAGTCTCCTCCAGATCTGCAATGTGCTGGTCTGCATGGCGGCTTTTTACCAGCATATCGTCCACGTACACCTCCATATTCCGGCCGATCTGCTCCTTGAAGATTTTATTGACGAGGCGCTGGTAAGTGGCGCCAGCGTTCTTCAGACCGAAGGGCATTACCTTGTAACAGTACAGCCCCCGGTCTGTTATGAAGGCAGTTTTCTCCTCGTCCTGTGGAGCCATCATTATTTGGTTGTAGCCGGAGAAGGCGTCCATAAAAGACAGTAGCTGATATCCGGAAGTCGCGTCGACCAGTTGGTCTATCCGTGGAAGCGGAAAGCTATCCTTGGGGCACGCCTTGTTCAGGTCGGTGTAGTCGACGCACATCCTCCACTTCCCGCTCGCCTTCCGGACAAGTACGACGTTTGCCAGCCACTCGGGGTAGCTCACCTCCCTTATGAAACCTGCCTCCAAGAGTTTGTCTACCTCCTGGTCGACCACCCGGATCCGATCCGGGGCACAGTGTCTCTTCTTTTGCTTTACTGGTCGGTGGGTCGGGTCGACGCTGAGGGCGTGAGAAACGACCTCCGGGTCGATCCCAGGTACATCGGCCGCCGACCAGGCAAACACATCTGCATTGGCTCGGAGGAATTCCACTAACCGGAGCCGAGCTTCCAAGTCGAGGTTGGCACCGACCCGGACCGTGCGGTCCGGGCGGCCTTCTTCGAGGGGAACTTCGATTACGCCCTCAGCCGGCTCCCCGTGCCGCAAGGCCACTTCGTCTCTGGCGTCAAGTGACTCGACGCTTAGGGCCTCCATGGGCTTCTTCCCTTTGAGAGTTGCTAGGAAACACTGCCGTGCGGTCGGCTGGTCACCTCGGACCTCTCCAATCCCGGCCGCCGTGGGGAACCGCATGAGCAAATGGTAGGTAGAAACCACCGCGCGAAGGGCGTTCAGTCCGGGTCGTCCGAGGATAGCGTTGTAGGCCGAGGGGACACGGACGACCAAGAACCCGAGCCGCACCGTGGCTTCTGCGGGTGCAATGCCCGCAGTCACAGGCAGCTCGATGACACCTTCGGCCGAGATAGCGTCTCCAGTGAATCCTATGAGGGGGGTGGATGTTTTGTGCAACAATTGTCGGGACAAGCCCATCTTTTGGAAGGCCTCGTAATACAAAATATCAGCTGAGCTTCCACTATCCACAAGAACACGCCTTACATCATAGTCCGCCATAGTGAGAGAGATCACCATGGCGTCATCGTGGGGAGTCTGAACCCCCTTTACATCTTCATCACAAAAAGTGATTACATTTCCGACCCGCTGCCTCTTCGCGACGGCCACTCCTGATACTTCCGCCGAGCCCCCTGCGTTCCTCACGGGCCGAGAGCAGCCCCCAGTGATGGTGTGGATCACTCCCGCAACGGGTCGATTCTGCTCCCGAGGCTCCTGAGGGGCCGGGTCGGCTGGACGCGGATCTGCGGGGGGACGTCGGTCGTTTACATATCGACCGAGACGCCCTCGGCGAATGAGAGCCTCGATCTCGTCCCGAAGCTGGAAGCAGTCTTCGGTATCATGGCCGTGGTCTCGGTGGTATTCACAGTACGCCCGAGAAGGCTTCCTCCCAGGGATCTTCTTCATCTGCCTCGGGACCGGGAGGTCCTCCCGCCCCTTGACCTCCATGAGGATCTGGGCCCGGGGGGCCAGGAGTGGGGTGTACCGGTTGAAGCGTCGGTGCGGAGAACGAGGGCGTGTGGCGCCGTGGTTCCTTGCTGGTGACGGGCTTCTGCGCCGGCGTTGAGGCGTCGGGCTCCTCCTCTGGGGTGCCTCTTTTCGCCTTTTCTTCCCGGGCTTTAGAGGGGCCTCGGCGGCCTCCTTATTCCGGTGGGAGGCTGCCTCCTCGGCGTCTGCATACTGGTTTGCCCGAGACAACAGCTCCGGGAAGCTCCGCGGCAGGCGTTTGTCCAGGGAGAAGGTGAGTCTGCCCTTCCGGAAGCCTCGCTTCAGGGCTGAGAGAGCCACCTCCTGGCTCAAATTCCGGACCTCCAGTGTTGCCTTGTTGAAGCGGGTGAGATAATCCCGCAGGCTCTCTCCCTCGTTCTGCCGGACATCGAAGAGGGAGTCGGAGACCAGTCTTCGCCGGCTACTGACGGCGAAATGGCTGATGAAGAGACGGGTGAACTGGTGGAAGGACTGGATGGAATTAGCCTCCAGGCCGGCGAACCACGCCCTTGCCGGGCCGCGGAGGGTCGCCGGGAAGGCCTTGCAGAGGAGAGGATCCGATGCTCCATGGAGGAGCATAAGAGTCCTGAAACTCTCCACGTGGTCCCGTGGGTCCGCCGCCCCGTCGTAGGGTTCGATCGCCGGCATTTTGAACCCCGGCGGGTTTAGGGTCCGCAGGATCCTTGAGGCAAGCGCCGGCTGGGAGGAGATCTCCAAGTCGGCGAAGGGATCTTTGGAGTGGCCCTTCAGGACCTGGAGCTGTCTGTGGAGATCGTCCACCCGCCGGTCCAGGGAGCGCGACCGGTGGGTGGGAGACAAGGAGCGGCGCGAGGGGGACCGACTGGAGTGCGGGCCCCTCGAGGACTGGGGTGTCTGAGAACGCGCCCGGGTCCGCCTCTCGTACCCCGCGCAGCTCCGATGAGAAGGTCCTGGCAGAATGGACCGCACTCGAGAATCCTCCTCGCGCCGGCGCTCCTCTCCATGGGAGAGGAAGGAGCGCGGGTTGTGAGGAAGAGGCGAGTGCTCGGGGAGCAGCGGCTCCTGAGCCCGCTGCGGCACCCGAGAGATCACACCCTGTAGATTTTGCACTGCCTCCGCGAGGGTGCGAACCTGCTGGGCTAGCTGGTCGAACTGAGCAGGTTCGACCGTCTGAATGGGAGGAGAAGCGGTGGAATGCTGCTGAGAGTGTGTTGGGGACGCAGCAGCCTCCCGGCCAGAGGCGCGAGAGGCTCCGCGACCGGAAGCATTGGAAGCTCCGCGACCACCTCGCCGTGCCATTACGATCGTTCTGAGATTCGGCCCCTCCTTCTAGCGCCAACTGTTGCTGGTGGTCCAAACCGAGAACGATTGACACGACGGTGTGAACGGGGTTCCGCCTGAGTTGTCTTGGTTGGTGCTGGTTGCGCTCCACCTTCCGCCAAGGAACCTGCAAACAAGCCTTGCACCACCACCAGGGTGGTGATGGCCCTCCGACGGTCAAGTCAGAGGAGATTGGAGGAGGAGAGATGATAATCACAAGTGGGAGAGAGTGCTCTGGGAGGTATTGCTTACCCCCCCCCCTTCTCCCCCCAGCCGCGTATATACCTGGCTGGGAGGTCTCTCAGGGGGGTTTGTCGTCGTGGGGCACGATAGAATGGCCACTGACATGGCCGTTACGGGGCGTCGTGGAGCAGCGCTGGGTACGGCCATGACAGGGCGTAGTGGAGCTCCGCTTTGTACGGTTGATACAGGAGATCGTGGGCAGCATCGGGTACAGCCGTTGCAGGGAGTAGTGGAGCAGGAGGCCGCGGCGTGCCTCTGGAGAATAGCCTGTCGTTATCAAAAGATCTCCGACTCGGGGTCGGAGTGCTGGATCATAGGGCAGCCGACCCGGGGTCGGGCTGCGAAGCCGAGGAGGTCCGACTCGGGGTCGGAGTGCTGGATCATAGGGCAGCCGACCCGGGGTCGGGCTGCGGAGCCGGGGAGGTCCGACTCGGGGTCGGAGTGCTGGATCATAGGGCAGCCGACCCGGGGTCGGGCTGCGAAGCCGAGGAGCTCCGACTCGGGGTCGGAGTGCTGGATCATAGGGCAGCCGACCCGGGGTCGGGCTGCGAAGCCGAGGAGGTCCGACTCGGGGTCGGAGTTCTGGGTCAAAGGGTAACTGTAGCTTTCCTGGATACGCGTGCCGATCACGTGGGGCATGGCGGCTTAATTCCCCCATAACAAAATCCATTAGTTGCCTTTGTGTCTTCAGAATCAGAGATCCAGTTAGCATCACTATACCCTTCTAGTACAGTGGAAAAATCAGAATAGTATATTACATAGTTAATAGTACCCTTCAAATATTTAAGAAGCCTTTCTATTGCATCCCAATGTGTTTTATCGGGGTTACTAGTGTATCTACTCAGTCTTCCTACAGTATAGGAGATACCTGGTTTTGTATAGTTAGATAAATACATAAGACTTCCAATTAATTGAGAATACTTTAATTGGAAAAACCTATCCCCACCATTTTTCTTTAATTTTATGCTAGGATCATATGGGGTGCTAATTGGCTTGTAATTTTCGTACCCAAATTTTTTTAACACCTTTTCAACATAGTGAGATTGACTCAGAACAATCTCATTTTGTATCCTTCTAATTCTGATTTCTAAAATTACTTTAGCTAACCCTAGATCTTTCATCTCAAAATTGTCACTTAAGTATTTCTTCAGTTCTAAAATTGTGATATGTTTACTACCAAAAATTAAAATATCATCTATGTATAAACATAGATAATAATAGAGCTATCAAATATTTTCCAATATACACATTTATCAAAGTCACAAATATTAAAGCCATGTGACAAAATGACTTGGTCAAACTTTTCATGCCACTGTCTAGGAGCTTGTTTTAATCTATATAAAAATTTGACTAGCTTACACACTTTATTCTCTTGACCAGGAACTACAAAACCTTCTCGCTGCTCCTTATAAATTTCTTCATATAACTCGCCATTAAGAACGGCGGTTTTTACATCCATTTGATGGATTTCAAGTTTATATAATGTTGCCAATGCTATAAGCACTCGAATTGTAGTTATCCTAATGACTGGACAATAAGTGTCAAAATAGTTCATTCCTTCCCTTTGACTAAAACCTTTAGTAACTAATCTAGCTTTGTATTTTCCAATGGATTCATCATGATTTTGTTTCCTTTTAAAGACCCATTTGCATCCTAGTGGTCTAGACCTTGGAAGTAAGTTGGTTAACACCCATGTATTGTGTGAAAGGATTGATTCCATCTCACTTTTAATAGCTTCCTCCTATAGAGGTGCATCTCTAGATTTCATTGCTTCAGCATATGTCAAAGATTTATCTTCAACAAGGAATGTGTAGAAATCATCTCCTAGCTTTTTCTCTATTTTAGATCTCCCGCTCCTTCTAAGTTCAACTTGGGGTTCTATTACAGTGTTATCATTTTGTGATTTGGAGGATTCTCTTATTTCTAACTTTCTCTTTTTTCATAGGAAACACATTCTTAAAAAATACTGCATCATTTGATTCTTTAATAGTGTTCGGTGTAATGTTAGGTACATCTGATTGTACTACCAAGAATCGATATGCATTACTATTTTCCGCGTATCCTATGAAAAACTGCATCGAAAGATTTAGGAGACAATTTAGTCGTCTTGCTAGAGTTAATTTTAACTTTGGCAAGGCAAACCCAAACTTTAAAATATTTTACACTAGGTTTTCTATCCCACCATAATTCATATGGTGTTTTCTGGTTAGCTTTAAAAGGTATACGATTAAGTATTTTACATGCCGAAATTAGAGCTTCACCCCACAAATTATTGAAAAGACCAAAACTAGTATGCATGGAGTTAATCATGTCAATAAAAGTTATATTTTTTCTTTTAGCAACTCCATTTGACCGAGGAGAATAAGAGGCAGTAGTACTTATCCAAAGAGAGGGTGTGTCTCTTATGCTCCAAAGAGATTTTAAAATTCGTTTAGGAAGATGGAAGCTTTTATTGACAATTTTGAAAGAGATTCGCCTCCTTACGTGCACCGAATTCTGGTGATTCCTCCCCAAGATACAACGAACCGTTAAATTTGTAGACGTGCACAGTATTACAAAATTTCTTGAACTCAACAGGGACTTTTCTATATGCTCGTACACAATAGAATTAGAGCCAAAGGACGAAGAGAGATCGGCGAAGAGGAGACCAACAACCAGCTCTCCCCTCTTCTCCTCTCCCCTCACCGCTTGAAAAAAAAATTGGAAAAGAAAGGAAAGAAAAACCAAAGAAGGAAAAACCTCTAATAGATATGAAGAGGAGGAATTAAATGAGGGTGAGAGGGCTCTCCTCTCTCTCCCACCTCGAGTAACGTTGGAGCCCAATGTATATTTGGCATTCACGATGGGTTTAAATGAGTTTAAACAGGGTGGAACGATTTCATAACCGTTTCAAATTTCAAAACCTCTTACATCTTCTGCTATGATGTTGTTAGAAAAGGATAGCTCTCCCAACCTCTTCCATTTTTTTTGTGAATATTTTGCAATATGAGTGAAAGATGAGCAGCCGAGTAGAAAGGAGTGCATACGACTGCTAATATGGTTTATGTGAATGCAAGAATGGGGGCACTCCTAATTGTAAAAGGAATGCATAGGACTGCCGAAGAGCACCTGAGAACCTCAGAAAAGCCCATCTATGAGTCTTGGGTAGGGTGAAGTTAGATACATATCCATATTTATGATACAGATGTGGATGTTGGATTAAAAAAATTTAAATCCATATTTGTTTTAGATGGATAAAGATATAAATCGGATACGAAAAGTATAACTATAAATATAGATATGAGTTGGATAATTAAACTTTATGACTAGAGAATCAAAGAAATTACTAAGTCAAAAATAAGACAAGTTAATAATATATTAATATGATTATTTATTTTTTTTAAAAGTTCATGATTGCTATATAAAATTAAATAAAATGACAAAAAGAATCGGATATATAGATATGGATCATTTGATATCCATATCTATATTCGTTTTTTTTTTTTATGGATATGAAAAATGATATCAGTCGGACGCTCAAATTTCTATTTATATATGGATTGATTCAAATATAAAAATGTATCTAAATAAATATTATCTAATCTATTTCACCCCACGTCTTAGAAACCAGCAATAGGATCCCATGTATCCGTCGATTTTATGTTCATGGAATCAAAGAGATTAGAATCAGTGAACTTCTTCTGTCTCTCCCTGTTGTAAGTACTCTGTACTCATAATTGAGAATTTTCACTTCCCTGAAGTGACTCTAGTTTCTTATCAAAAACAAGCATCTTTACCGTTTGTTGGACAAGGTTTAATATGGTAGTTCGCTCTCTCACTTCTGCCAAACCAAACATGCGAAAATGGTGAGTTCAGCTGCAACCCTCTTCCGCCAAACCAAACAACCCTAGAGTGAGAATAAGAACTGAGCTCAAGGAAACATGTTTGCTAAGTATGGAAAAATCGATAAGCATCCGAAATGCCGATGCACCACCCCCATTTCATTGATCAGGGCCTCTGAGATATGTCCAGGTGCAGGTGTATACCTATCAAACCGATTTGCTTTACTATTTCCTTTGTTGAAAGCTTCAGATATCATTCATAATGTGCGAATTTGAAACACTGGTTTCGTGACTCCAATCACAACAACATATTGTTACAATTAGCTAGCACCCCACACTCATGAAGCATTGTATTAACATCGACATCGCTTTGTGATCCAAAATAAAGACACCTAAAGAGTAACAAGTATTCTTGAGTTCAAAAATGAAACAGACTTGCTCATAATTGAAATCATAATATGCAGCCACTTTTTTTGCTAAAAAGGAGGAGCAGAGCACCACCTGACTTCATTAAGGAAATAAAGTGGTACAAAAGGCCTGAGCCAACACAATATGCGGTATATTGGGTATTGGAAAACTCACATAATTGGCAAGTACATGTGCCCTATCAACAATCAAATATTTCGATCGACAGCAGCCTCAACAAATCCCCAACCATCTTCAATATCAGGCCCCATCCAATAACCAGTTATTATCACATTGGAATCTTCAGTCTTGCAGCTAGCAACCGAAACACACAAATATCTGACAGGCATCAATAGATTCTGACAGCATCCCATAGTGATGTCAAAACTGATGATGTTGTTAGGTCTGGATAGTTTCATGGCTGCAAATAATAGTGCAAAGCATCAGCTAAAATGGATGTGTTTAAATTTAAATAATTGCACACCACAGAGCGATGGGATTAGACCTGGCCTGGGTGCTGCTTGACCCGATATTCTACTTACAAGTGAAGCTTGTACTCGCGCCCCCTGCCAACAGGTTGATAACATATCAGAGAGAGGAAGTCCATCAGTATGACAGACACTTATAAAACAGACAACATGACAAAATGCCACTAGCAAGCAAGAACTGGATGTAGGCATTTGGTTCTCTTTCATCACATTATGAAAGTCTTCCGTTTGATTTGGAGTCATAAATGGAGATAATGCGGACATCTTCCCCCTTTGCAAAAAGAACAAGCTGATTCAACTTCTCATAAATTATAAGCCTAGTTTATTGAGTGTTGAAAGGGGGTCTCCTGGTGGATATTTCATATGCTGTAATTGGCTGGAAAATGTAAACTTGAAACCTTTGATATAGTTATCAAGAACTGGCATTTCAGTATAGCTAAAATCACCTCATCAGCAGATTTTGGTATCCTATGCATAGAAGTTGCATGAGACTCCAGCTTCAGTAACCATGCATGTAATGCATCAAAAATAACAATTCCAAGTAAATCCATAATTACAAGGGACAACCAACAGATATCATAGCTGAACATTCAAATATCCCCTGAAGATATCATACGTGTACATTCGACACCAGCTGATCACTGCAGTAACTATGAACATAGAAGAACATCACGTGGCAGTTCTGAAAATGCAAAAGATTAAATGTCATTTTGAATTAAGTACTTCAAGTGTAGTAAATCACTTAAAAGAGTTCAATTCACTTAAAAGAGTCCAAAACTCTACTTTTAAAATACTGAAGAAGAAGATAGTTTAGGAAGCAAGTTGGGCTAAGAAGAGTTCTTGCAGGATAGCAGGAGACTGTTTGTGAAGCATAAAACACAAAACAATGAAAACTTAAGAGATGGTCTCCCATTAGAGATTCATTAAGAGACTTCAGATATATCTACATCATGCTTATAACATCGATTTTTGTTTTCTTTTTTTATTACGATTTTTGTGTTCTTTTCTTATTATTAATTCTTCTAAGTATACGAAACTTGGGAATAGGAATTATAATGCCGAAAGAAAGAGAAGTCACCTATCTAAACTGTTAACCAGTACTTATAAATGAATGTGCGAATGAAGGTAGTTGCAAATAGTTTTCAATCATCTATGAAAAAAAAATAGATGTCAATTGATCTACAACTTGCAGAAGTTGACAGGAAATCCTAACAGGATTGTTCAGCAGCAACGAAAAACTAATTAAAAACAACAAGCCACATAACAGATCAATTCCAGTAACATTACTGCAGTAACAAAGGAAAAGTACTGTCTTCAGACTCAAGATGTCATCTATACTGATAGTTCATGTCAGAGCATCTCCTTAAGAATCCATATGCCCAACTCTAAAGTGTTGAATTCAGAAATTGGTTTCAGTATGTCATTAAACCATCATGTGAGGAATCAATGCCATCAATTGCAGAGCATTTCCAATGTGCAGAAATCATGGGAATAAGAGGAGGCGATTATCTCTTTAATTTGCAAGAAAGGAAGTAAAAGCTAGCAAGCGTAACTTGCCACCATCTTTCTATGGTTTTCATAAATGATCACATCAAGAGGAACTACAAATGGAGGATCATGAATGACTTCTACAACAACAATAAGACTTCAAATAAATTGCCACAAGTTGAAGGAGATCAATTTCTCCTATCTACTTCATTCCTAGACATATAAAAGTATTCTCTTTGACACAACAATCTCACCAAAAGGCCTCCAGATGTTTCAACTACTATGGTCTCCAAAGATCGACTCAATTCTGGACAACACAAATAGATAGAATCATATGGAGGAACTACTATTATAGGTTTGAATAGGAGTTCGACTCTCATTTACCTCCATGCGTAAAATATTACATGCTTATAAGAAGGTGATTTGTTGAGGCCTTATACTCCGGGGTTTTCAAAACCAGTGACCTCCAATTCCTCCTACTTCTGCCATGCTCCATCACTTCTCCTCATATATAGTAAAAGCTTCAACTTATATATATCTCACCAACACCAAGATATCATATGGATACTGTGCCCAATCAGCTAAACACCAGCTAACGCCAGTCCTACTCAAGTCCTAAGAGACCTTTGAGGATCAAATTAACTTCCTCAGCTCATAACACCCTTGACAAGTTCTGTGTTTTCACTCTCAGTCCAGAATTGCTTAAGGCATAACACCCTGAAAGATTAAACACCAAAGGTCCATCCAGAAAAAGTTTCAGAAGCACCCTTTCTTCTAAACAAAGTACCCTGCCTATCCTAACCTAGATTCTCACCATCAAAAGAAGGTTTTCCTTTGAGGAGAGTAACAATACCTAGCATTCTTCTCGAACACCACTACCGTGTTTCAAGCAAATTGCGACAAACTTCTGTAATCCAATCAAACAAATTAAACGATAACTTCTCAGAAAAAATCTTCATCTTAGCACATCTCTCACTAAGTTATTATTGTAAGACAGAAGCATAGAAACAAAATATCACACCTAAAAAAACAATTTAATAAGAAAAAATAAAACAATGCCATCAAGCATGTATTGCCTCCAATTCTTAATAAGAAGCTGCAACTTCTTTTTGGGGAAGGCCAGGACACTCGAAGTTACCAACTCTCTCACTTTTCCACAACCCACATTGACACCCATCACCAAGAATTCACACTTTTCTTTTTTTAGATTGACACCTCGAACCACTTTAAGTGAATGCAACAGAGACCAGCCCAGCATAAAAGGCACCTTAAAATTGATGCTAAAAAGACCCTTATGCACTGCTTTAAATCCATTCACCAAATTAAAACTCCATAGCCCACTGCACTACCATCTCCTTAGATAAGGCCAATCTTTTTCTTTTTCCATTTTTTTTTCTTTACCCTTTTTAATAAGAATCCACATCTACTCCATAGATAGCCTCCTACAATACTTCAATCTTAACTTGGCTAATTGCTACTAAGAACACCCTGGTAAGGATTTCATTAAAAAAAAAGGAAGCATTTAATTACAAATTTTAGTGCCGCTATAATAATAATGTCTCAGCCAACATAGTTATCGGAGGAATAAGTCTACAGGACCCCGAGGCAAAGATGCCGTCACTGTATAACCCTCGTAGTGCTGATTAATAATCTGGTACTAGTATAGCTGATAACAACCCAAAAATTTCTCTAAACAACTAAAAATGTCAACTTTAAGCAGAACCAATTGAACAAAATTGAGATTTGGGAAGGACGACAGAAGAAGCGGTTTGTTACCTCTTTCAGCGCTGTCGGGCGATGGGGAAGGATGGAAGGCCTCAAGGAGGGGTTGCAGATTCCACAAGCCATTAAGAGAGAGAGAGAGAGAGAGAGAGAGAGAGAGAGAGGGAGGAGGAGGAGGAGGAGGAGGAGGAGGAGGAGGAGGGAGGGAGGGAGGGAGGGAGTGTATAGATTGAGCCGTAACCGCACTGCGGAATCTGTAATCGACCATTGACGACGCGAACACCAACCCAACCTGCAGCTCGCTCGCTTTAAATCGACTCAGGTTTGGCACAAATGGATATTGGCCATAAATGGGTCAATTCGTTTGCACCCGTTCTGTAGGTCCTAGCAAAAAATAAAAAAAATAAAATAAAATAAAATAAAGAACGTTAGATAGATTTTTGATCTATTTAACCTATTTTAACCTATTAGGTCCGATCATAGCCTAATTCATTTAACTTATTTTAAAACTCATTGAACTATTTAAGACCCACTTAACTCATTTTAATTTTTTTAATACTTGTTTAATTTATTTAATCTGATTTGATCCATTTACACCTATTTAATAAAAAAATAGATTTGAAATGAATTTTTGACTTGCTTTATCAAATTTTGTTTAATAAATTTTTAACCTAACGTACATCTAACTTGACCTGTCTCCAATCGTGCCAACTTGATTGCCATTGCTAATAGCGGTAGGGTTGAACCTGAGAAATATCTATTGTGTAATTGCATGGAAATGAACTAAAATCCAAAACCTCCGAATAATTGAGGTATTGTTGTCTAATTACATGGGAATGGACTAAAATCAGTTTATAATAGAATTGACAAACGTCTAAACAACTCAAGCTTGGTTCGAAGAAAGCTAGTTCAGGCTCGGTTTGAAGCTAAACAAACCAAGCCTGAACCAACAATATAAGCTCGAATTAATTTCAAGCCAAGCCAAAATATTCCCTAATCAAGAAGGCTTAGCTTGATTAGACTTTAAAATATATGTTATATATAAGTTTAGCTAGTGGGTATTGGATCTTAGATCCAACGATCGACAATATTCGGAGCACTTAAGCTTAAATGATTACTTAATTTTTGAATCCATTAAATATTAATTTAGATTTGAATCATGTTTCTAATTCAAGCTTAAGTAGAATTTCATTCAATCTTAAACTGATTTCTAGCTCAATTTACTATTTTTAGGCAAGTATTTTTCTGTGGTTTGGTTTGAAATTAAGTTCAAATTAAGCTCAAAGTAATGATAAAGAAACTACTTCCTGCACTTATAGTCTTAATTTTTTAATTAACAATGAGTAAAGCATGTGCAGCAAAACAAACAATTGATATTGATTTTTTAGTGTATCGTGCCATTATTTTCAAATTATTGAAAACTTTGAATTATCGATCTTATAAATCCTTCTCGAATGAGTTGATTTAGTCGAGCATTTTTTAAAGAAAACCAAATAGCGTGTACAAGAAAGACATGGATTAAAACAAACAATATTTTATTATAATAAAGTTTTTGATTCTATTTATATGTGTGGATCAATAACCTTACATTTTTCTTTTTTGTGAAAATGGAAGACTCAAACAGTATGGTTATAGAGACATCCATAGGCATCACATTACAAACCCTCAAGGGGTGGTGGAAACAGAGCAAGAGAATTCTAGAGGATGTTCACAACATGATGGGCAACATGAGATGCAACCCAATTTGCAACATTATTTGTCTATTTGTAAAGACCAGCCTGAAAGTTTCCCAATGATGGTGTCATTCTCCAGATATCCAGCAGCAATGGTGAAAGTCTTGGCAGCTTTCGAACCGGTTAACGATGGTGAGGGAGTCCCTTTCCAAGAAGATTTTCTTGGCATTGAGATTGAAGAAAGCATAATTAAGACCTTGGTAGGGAGCTCGAACCTCAGCCATGAGAACATTAGCATCAAAGAAGTTATTGCCTCCAAGTGCTATTACCATGCCTCTATGATCTTGGATAACAAAGCTTGCACCACTCAATTTCCCACCATTAAGAATGGTACCATCAAAGTTTATCTACACAAAATGATGGGTGGAGGTTCCTAGGTGAAATGAATCCCATAAGGAGAAGGTTAAAGATGATAGAAACCACAAATTCCCCATTGAAGAATGGGCATTGTTGTTGGTGGCTGCATGATTCCTGAAAGAAATATTCAGCTCTTTGCAAGATTTCTTTTGGGGAGAGAAGCAAAGCATCAAATATCCTTCTATTCCAAGCCAACCATATAAGATAGCCAATATTATAACAATGCAGCAGAGTTGTAGTGCCAAAGTTCTTATTTCTCTGAATTTTTTGAAATATTATATAAATGCTCCATCCTTTTTCAATTTTCAAATCTTTCCTAACAAAATTAAATGACAAGTTTGTTAAGTATTCTGAATCTACGTAGGTACTAGTTTTTTAATTATTTTTTTAGAAAACGGATTGATGAATTGGTTCAATGATATTATTGTAGGTACCTCTACAATAGCACTCTAACAGAGTTCCACCTTGCGAGATCATCATCTGACTCCTCATAATCGAGCCAACTACACCAATCTTAGACTCAATTTGCTTTATAACTGATGTTTGCCTATCTATACAGCTCCACCTGATAAATATAAGAAGCTAAGAGCTCATGTGTTATGACATTCTTCACATCTCTTAATGTTTTTATAGTGCACATGCATCATGTGGGGGGCGAAATGAATCATCCAGTTCACAACTAAAAGGCCGCCCAGTTCTAACCCAATAAACGCCAACACAGTCCGATCGAAGCCTCATTCCAGCCCGGAACCAGCTCAGCTTCAGATATTCGCTGACTCCCCCAACCGAGTTCGGGGTGTCTTCAGTATCGTCGACCCGCCCCGACCAAGCTCGGGGCGTCTACTTCAGTAGTATGCCTCGACCCTCGAGCTCGGGGCGTTCCACTGAGTACACCTCGAAATCCGAAAAGCCGAGCTACTCTCAGCACCCGTTAAGCCGACCTCGTCAAACACATGATGCGACCTCTCAACGGGCTCGGCCTCGCCAACAACTGCACCCATTTGCGCATCTACGCTCACCTACGTGGCCGTACATTACAATACCACCATGCCACGTCTCCATAGTCGGCCCTCAACAATCAAAGGACGGCACGATGACTACTCCGGCCATACACTGATGTGACTATCAACTCCCTACCGTTCTTAAGAACGGGTAGTACTACACACTACCAACGAGCCTAAGCTGCGCACCATTTTGCTCAGAACCATGCCTCTTCATGATGAGGGCTGACAGTGCCTCTGCCACCTGGGCCTCTCCACTAGGACTATAAATAGCCTGGTCAGGTAACTTCTAAGGAACTTTTTGGCTGGATCAAATTTATCATACTCTAACTTGATCGTCGGAGGGCCCTCACCGGAAACACCGGTGAGGCTTTTATGCAGGTCCGCAGCCGTCGCGTAGGAAGTGGCTCTCGTCTCCTTCTTCCAACAACTGGTGGCTCCCTCGACTCCACCGGTGTGGTCACCCTTGGGCCAAATTTGAACCACAACACAACCATTCATGCCCTATTGTAACGTACCCATTGTAGGCCAAATTTGGGCCAGTTCAATCACTTTAGGCCATGTTGGGCCGTACACATTGTGGGCCAAATTTGGGCCCTATTCAGTCACGTTGGGCCCTATTGGGCCATGTCCTTTGTAAGCCGAGCTCGGGCTCTATTCATCCTGTTGGGCCATGTCCATGGTGGGTCGTATTCCTTTGGGACTTGTTGGGCCTTGTTCATCCCTCTTGGGCCATACCAAATATGGACCCTATCCATCCCTTTTAGGCCGTACCAAATATGGGCCCTATCCATTCCTTTTGGGCCGTACCCATTTTGGACCATGTTCACCGTTGTGGGCCTTATTGGGCCCTGTTCATCCATTGTGGGCCGAGTCCATGCATTTTGGACCAAAAACAATAATTGATCCAGGTCGACCTAAGCCAAATATCTCTTTTCTGATTTTGGTCAAACTGGACTAAATAGGCCAAGCTTCTGATTGGACCTTATTGAATCAAGCCCAAAAGCTCAATAAGCCTTAAGATCGTGCATCTCTTTCTCTTTCTAAGCAAGCCCACATTCTAACTAGATCAAGACCTTTCTTTTAATGGTCGATTCGAACCACTCGAATCGAGCCCAAGACCAGGATCAGACCAAATACAGATCCGACTAAAGATTCTCTCTCCTCTCTCCACTTTCTCTCTACTTTCTCTCTCTAGAATTCAAAGAAACCTAGAGCCGAGTCATGTCGACCTGATTTGTGAACCTGAGTTGACCCCTAGAAAGAGGCCTTGAACTGCTTGGGCGCTCGGGGTCGCCTACTAAACCGATCATCCGACCTTATCAAGATCGATGGAACTCACTTATGATGAGTTTACCTTCGCTATGATCGAGTCCATGCCCTATAATTTATTAATCGAATTGTTTAGATCTGACCCACCCAGAATCGTCGAACGCTTGACCCTATCTTATTATTTTAATGCGATTAAGATTGTCAAATAGAATATAATTATTTTTTTAAATATTTTTATAGGGTTAACTGGATTGTCTAGCGAAGTGACCCTGGCATAAGCCTTTTGAATTTCAAAATACTAATTAATTTCTAGTACAAAATTATGAATGATATTTGATATGATAGATCCTGTTTTTCTTAAAATATAGGATTAAGCATGTGATTGATAATGAAACCTGTTTTTGGTCAAATAGCATCTTTACTGAATTATTGATGTAAATGATTTATATATAATTTATGAAAAACTATATGAAATGATATATGTGGCATGATTAGAATACTTCATTAAAAATTGCATATTTCGCATAATTATACATGATTAAACTATTGTGACACCATTTAGCATTTTCAAACCTACTATTTATGGTATGGTTTATGAAAAATTATGAAATATTTTAAAAGCTCTCAGATAGCTATGACTGCTTCTAAAAATAGAGGACAATCAATACCCTGGAGCTAGCATCCAACAAAAATGGCCCTCTACCAATGGATTAAAGATAGTAATGAATATCAATTATGAATCTTGCCAATTACGAAGATTACCGTGTCACGGGATTATAGTCACCATAGCAGCATGCACATCTGCGAGCAAGGTTTTAAAATGTGCAATGGCTAAATGGCAAAAAAAAAGAAAAATGAGTTATGCAATTATTTGCAAAATGAGCTTGAAACATTGTTCATGGAAATTATATGATTTATACATGCATGACTTGCTTTATGACATGCTTTTAATATATATGCTATGAAATGCTTATTTTGGATAAACTATTATTTTCTTTATATGATGCATTGACTTGAAAAAACTCATGCTTGATCTGGTAAGATGGTGCATGGTTACTTATCGAGTCGCAAAGCTCATATGCCTCTTTTTGTTTTTTTTTTATTTCAGATAAGTACGGTTGCTAGGAGTGGAGAAGAATAAAAGAAAATAAAGTTTGAAGCATAGTTACAAGGATTCATGGATGCAGCTATACTAATAAATTTGCGTTGTAATCTTGCAAAATCAAATAGTTGATTTGGATGATATGTACCTGCTTCCTTTGATTTACAAATGAAGATGATCAAATGTTATTTTGTTACATGGAAGAATTTTGTTATCATAGGCTTCGTGTTATTGTGGGCAAATTCCTACGGTAGCACAGCCGGGTCATGGGCCAGACTTAGGGCTTAACAAATCATGTCTGGATCAGGGCCGTGACAGGTCCAAACCTCTTCTAAATGCTCTATACTTGCATAATTGACCAGGAGATCAGCTACTTGATTACCTTCCTGCATGATAACGTTTCGAAGTAATATTTCGTTGATATTTTCCAGCTCAAGCTAAGCCCCCAACTCAGTACGAAGTAAAAGTTGGATTTAATTTGGCTTCTGACACCCAATTCGAGTTGCATGCGTAACTATGGGATATAACTTGTCAACTTGAAAGCCCAAAGCCTGAAACTTTAAAGGGGAAAAAATCTTCAGTTGATTCAAATCTCCTGCATTCAAATGCCCGTTCAGAATGCTTATGTTGGAAGGATCAAGGCAGGTTCCATGCTTTTCGAAACTTGCACCATTCTTAATAGAAATATTTCAAATGATACGTTAGGCCTTGCTGATTTCAAAATAAGAAATGACATTGGGCTTCCCTTTCAGAGCTGAATGGTTGCACCACAACGCCTTGATGCTCCAGCAATCTAACCTCTGTAACTTCTGATATCATAGAAACCATGCTTGCCTATTTTAAACACCAACTTCACCAATACATATAGATCATCTGTCTTGTTGCATCTAATAAAACCTTGCAAGTTAGTTGCTTGACCTTGCAAGCTGATGAAAAAGAAGAGGAGTGTCTTTTCTGCAATTTTCTTGAGCCTTTTTGGGATGATCCAATGTCTTCAAACTTCATTAATGCTAAGTGACATCTTGTTACTGCTTGGAATAGAATTTGTAGGTGAGTTTTGCCATGTTATACACATGTTCTTCCATTTACCTGAAGAATCGACACAATGGTAGGATTCGAGAGTGACAAAATCTGAGATTTTTCTAAGAAACCACCTTCTGCACTCCACTGAAAAGAGCTATCAACCTATTCTTTTTTTTTTCATTTTTTGCTAAGATGAGTGATTCACACCATTCTAGTATGAATAGATCCAAAAGATTTAGAAAGTAAAATATCCCGAAGTGCCCTCGGAGTTGCTATCAAGTCGGTTAGTCCATAGCATCTCCATAGAGTGCTTAGCCACGAAGGAGGGCATCCAGTCCGCAACCCCATTCACCTCACGGTAGATACGCCTCGCAAAGAATGAAGTACCCTCTCTTGCAAGTTTTCAAATGTCCTACAATATGGGGTGTATACCCACCCCCCTAACCTATTCTCTTCTCGGTAGATTTTGGATCCTAGCAAGAAGATTATTCTTCTCTCTTTTTTTTGGATTCTCTTTCAATGTACTCTGTAACTTTGCTTGTTTCCACTAGGTGATGGCACTTTTCTTTTTTTGATCTGTTCTACTACTCAAAGTATGTATGGCTTTACCTATATTTTGTTAATCAAGATTGGTGGAGCAAGATTAATCAAGATTGGTGGAGCTCTTGCTCCTCCTTCTCTTAGAGCAAAAAAAAAAAAAGAGGGGGTCCTAAATGGACTGAAAAAAATACTGATCAGTCCAGATGTTGACAAGATTTAATGATATATGATGACTGATGGTGAATATTCAAACAATGTAAAAGAATGACAAGGGTCATAATTAACTACTAGATGCAGTGCCATTGGACAATCACATGAAATGCCTCCATGATGCTTCAACTGAGGACAAAGATGGAATTCAAGTCATCAAACAAATGATGGACTTTAATGTTAGACAAACATGAGTCCATTGCTCAAATCAAAAAGAATTCAGAATTCAGCACTGCTTGTTTTCATGTTCGTTTTAACCCTTTAGATCATCTAAATTCTGCATCAGTGTAAGTAGGAGTTTTTATATCTTAGTTTTATCTGGTTTTCATTACATGAAGTATGGACTTAGTCTGTTAAGAGTTTAGATTAACTTTAAAATCTTAATAAGACATTAATTAACTCACATCTTTCCAATGCCACAGCAGTTGATTCTATTAGCTAATTTCTTGGACACAATTTGAGGCACCTCAAACAATAATTTCTTGAAGGATTTTGACTTAGGGAACTAGAATACTTTGGTGATATGACCAACTGCTTGATGAATGAGACTTCATCGAATCCATTAGGATAGAATTAACAAGAGATTTAAAATTCATGCTGGCAAATAATAAAAGATTTGCGGACCAGCATCGATGGTGGAACTCTGACATTTTTCTCAGGTTACATTAATTTTGTATTCATGAGTTATTTTAATCTAGACTTTTTTTTTTTGTAAATGTCTAGCTCTGCTGTATTTAGTTTCTTTCTTTTTCTGAATTTGTTATTCCAGATTAAGTTTCTTCCGTTTTAGTTCTTGGAGGATAAGAGGAATTGCAGCAAGCCTATCTCATTAGAGATATGACCTATTTCATTGAAAAATTCCTAGCAGGACTTCTCTGATATCCCAACAATTTGCTTTTAACTGTAGATCCTCATGGACAAGAATGCTTTGGAAGATTTCATGTTACTGAAATATAACAGTTTGGTGATGCAGTATACCTGTTGAAAAATGAGTCTGATCAAAACTTTTGAAGATATGGATTACCAAGAACTCTGAGGTTCGAGACTTTCTTCATATTGGAGAATGATGGAAGCATATCTATGATTTATTTTATATTAGAAGGTAGAGCTTAAAGGTCATTCCCAACTTATCTAAAATTACCCTATACATCTAAGTTGCAAATGAATTACTTCACGAATTCTAGAATTTTCAGATTATTTCTAAGCTTTTTATGTCTCTTTTGATCCAGTTTTTTCTGAGGTTGTGTTTCTTTCTTTTATAATGCATCAAGGCAAAAAGGATTGCATGAAGCTCAACAGGGTTATGACTTCTTTCATTGAGTAATCACAAAAATTAGGCTAATACTCCAATAATTTGGTTTCAGACAAAGTGCTATATGATACATCAACTCTGCTTATACTTAGGTAATGAACCTATTACTTGCTTAAGGACATTTCTGTATCATTGCCAAAGTTTTTGAAGCATGCATGATCATACTAATGATGGCACCCCTTGATGCAACAGATTCAAGGAACATCGGATGCCTGCAAAGCACGAGCTCTTCGCATGCGGATCTATTCATGTTACATTGGTTGATCTTGTCGATTGGCACAATTCCATGCCATGTCGCAGTTTTCAAGCTTTCTCATCTCCCAACTTGACATCTGTCGACAAGCTGTGTAAGTCCAATGAACAATCTGATATATTTGTTTCTAATGTTCATGATGTAACCAAGGCAGACAACCCATATCAGCTCCCAATGCAAGAGGTCCTGCTATCAACTCCTCCTAAAAGCACAGCAACTCAAGGATGGTCCCCCCCAAAGAGCTTAGAGCTTTACATTAAAAAATAAGACCCTATAGTTTTAAAATAACAAATCTTCTCTATATGTTTGTTGGATTTTTCATATTTCTAGCTGCACATGGTTCTCATTGTCATCCATTGGAGATTCAAATATCTATTCATTTATATTTCAGTAGTATAGTTGAAGTTCATTAAAGTCAATAACTTATTGACAAGAAATCATGCAATAAAATTCAGTATGAAAGCACTCTTTAGATTTAAAATAACTTGAGATTACAGAAATTTAAATCTGACTTAAGCACGGGATGCTTCCCTTCAATATTTAAGGTCCCATGATCGATGCAGAAAAAATTAACTTTCTGGTGAAACCATCTTATGAGTAACTTTTGACGGAAGTCTAATTGTTTCTTTGATGTGGAAATGAAAACTTGAGATGCTCCATTCGTTCTACTATAACACAAGTACAAGGGTAAACAAGAATTATCCAGAAACTGTAAAAAATTTATGTATACAAAACATCATAAATAGATTTTTGAGTTATTTGTTTGCCCTTCATTATATATGAGCGAAAACACTTGATTTTCAAGTTAAATGGAAAGTATGAAGTAGAATCTTTTTAATAGGCAACAGTGATTACTTTTGAACTTCTTAAGCCAGCCAGCAAAAAAATGTCTACAAGATTTGTATCTGTCCACATGTATTACAGCAATCAAAAAAAATTCAGACGCTTCATGCATTTGTTTCAGAGTCAGATTAGAAACTGAAAAGGATAATTTTAACATGGGGAAACTTAAAATGATACAAGAGCCTTATCCTAGTTACATAGAGATTAATATTTTCAAACACTAAGGGCCCATTTAAAGGACTAGATATTGGACCAATGACAGAATACAGGAAATGCTGATAAATGACAAGAGGTAGAACATAAAGATCAGCAGTGTGCAACTAGACTCCCTCACTCCCCCATCTTCAGAAAAGAAAACGCCACATTCTAGATGCTATGCAGTTTAAACATTCGATCGAAATCCCAAAATTGCCTTCAGAAAAATTTCCTTGTCTCTGCAACATTGTGAGGACTCTTGGAAGGCAATTGGTCTCTACGCTGACTGCTCCTAAAGATTGGCAATTCATTTCTTACATCAATTTGAACTGGCTTATTGCACTTCATAGAGGCTGTCTTCTCTTCACGCTCCCTATATCTACACAAATATCTTTTCATGGCATCAGCATATTCATCAAGGCCGAGTGTCTTCATAGCACAACAGATATCATCTCCATCGATAGTCTTGCGGTCATCCTTGCGGCATCGGTCAGATGCTTCCTCAGTAACAAAGCTGATGAACTCGGATGCACACTCCTGGATGGTTTCTTTTGCTCGTTTGGATATCTTCGCATGCTGTGGTAGAGCTTGCTTCATGATTCGCCCCACATTGGCTATGGGCAATAGGTGACTTTGCTCACTGGTGCATCCATATGAAGCAGTGCTTGCTGTGGCTCTAGGAACACTGCAGTTATGAACTCTGAAATATGGTTGGCCATCTATGCTACTATCCATTTTGAGGAAGGAGAAAAGTTGTGCCTTAACCCCTTAGGTTTCTAAATATATATAGGGCTGCTTGCAGATACGTGCAGCAAATGCACTGACATCTTTCTCCTTGATTATTGGAAAACAAGCAGACACATGACTCAAATATGTCATTTTCTTGAACTACTTGAGAGGTGGAATGGTCTGATGATAGAGGGCTAACTTTGTTAGGTATGCTGGTGGGCCATCACTCCAATAATGGTTCCGCTAATCTAAATACTAATAAAAATTTTTAGGTTACATATTAAGATTTGTTTTCTTCGTTTAATAGGTAAAGTTTGTATGAGAAAAGAGTTCCATTGGTTTCATCATTCTGCCTGATCTGAAATCGACAAGTGGACACTAGCACATGACACAGACTTATTTAAAATGCATCTGATGATTCCTTGTAGCTGTATATGGCTTGGTGTACATAATTGCAAATAATTTGTATTATGACACTTCAAATATCACTGAGCATTCACACTCAGCCCTTCATTTTGAAGATCCAGGGATAAACAATGGAGGAGGATTTAGAGACTTTTAAATAAAAATTGTTGGATGCAAAGAAAAACCTAGCAGAAAATAACTTCGGATTATTTAAATGCATTTGCAAATAGGCTTCTTCAAAGTAACCAAAGTATGTAAATAAGTATGTGTACTAAAGCGCAGCCAGATATACAATGGACCATTTATCTGATCCATTTCCGAGTAAATCAAAAATGCTATTTGCTTATGCTTTGAGAAGCTTTGCTGCATGGACATATTAGAGTGAATTTCTATGTTTCTGATTACATCATGACCTGATTTCGGACTAGGGTTTCACAGTAAAAATTGCACGAGTATGGAGTGCCTTTCATCACTAGGTGTATATTATTTATACACAGAAAAAAGGCTAGTCTATGCATCAAGGGGTTGTAAGGCAGATAGATCCAAATGCTAGTTTGAAATTCATGATGTAAGGCCGGCTCCAAAGACCATAGTCATATGCTATTTTGATGGAGATGGCTCCTGCTCCTGCTGCTCCTACTCTTGCTCCCCCTGGTCACCTCCGGACTCCTCGCCCTAGACACTAGTATGCACCTCGCTCTCCCCCTCCGCCTAGTTGTCTTCCGCTTTTTTTTCGAACTCCAGCACATCCTCCAAACTGCATCTGTTGTACCTTGAGGATGAGATAGTCGCAAACCTGCATGTAGGGAGAGAGTACATTCTTAGGGCAGTGTATATCACACGCCTCAATTCAGACAAGTTCTTTTCAATCTTCTGATTTTTATAGTAGATTAATCTTTTATAATACTTTTATAAAATAAAGATATAGCAATTTCTTTTATAACACTAAATTCTTCCATGCCTATGCCAGTGCAAGAAAAAGGAAAAATACCATCAGCAGCCTTGGCTATCAAGGTAGAACCTTCGATGCTACATATGACATTAAAGAGATTTTTGTTCGTTTCTATTCAGATCTACTCACCGCCACCCCTTCATTAGAGCTAGCTCTCTATGAAGGAAATCAGTTGATTGAACCTATCTAAGCTTGATGAGCCTTTCTCAAAAGAGGAAATTAAAGGGCAGCTTTCAGCTTGGGCAGAGACAAGGCGTCGGGGCCTGACCATTTCCCAATATCCTTTTATCAGCAATATTGGGCTTTAACTAAGGAGGACATTGTCAAATTATTTGAAGAGTTTCACAATGGATCTGCTAACCTTACCAGACTAAACTACACCTACCTAACTTCGATCCCTAAGAAACAAGATTGTCCAACAGTAAGCGACTACAAGCATATAAGTTTGGTTCATGGCGTTTTGAAAATTATCTCCAATGTCCTCTGCACCAGCCTTGCAAACTTCATCAACATCTTGGTCTCCCAATCTCAATCAGCGTTCATTAAAGGAAGACAAATAGGAGACTGTCTCATCACAGCTGCAGATCTTATCGCTCGCTGCAAGAAATCATATCACTAAGGTGTTGTCTTAAAATTGGACTTCGACAAGGCATTCGACTGCCTAAATTAGGATGTTCCTTCTAAAACTCTCAAAGGCAAGAGCTTTTAGCACTACCTGGTGTTCTTAGATACAGAAGTTGCTTCATTCCACCAAACTATCTCTACTCATCAATGGGGAGCCTACAAAGTGGTTTGCTTCTAAATATAGGCACAAGCAATGAGATCCATTACCCCCCTCCCGGTTCATCCTCGCATCTGATGCATTACATCGTATGCTAAACACAGCAGTGGTGAATAGCCTCATCACAGGTGTGGACTCCTCTCAAATCTCTGCAAGTATCATCTGCCTCCAATATGCAGATAAACTTTGATTTTCTGCAAAGCCCCAAAGGAGTTCACAAGCACCTGAAGTTCATTATTTATTCATTTGAGATAGCATCTAGATTAAAGGTAAAGTTCGATAAAAGGTCTGAGCATGGATGATACAACTTACAAGAAGCCAAATTTTTATGCCAAAATTCTTGGTATAAATATCTGAGTTTCCCTCTTCACCACAACAAGCCTAGAAGATCTGACTGGAGATTCCTAGAAAAGAAAATAGAAAAAATCCGGCCACCTAGAAAGAAAGATTATTAATGTTTGCTGAGAGATTAGCCTTAGTCAACTCTCTTCTCAGTGCAATCCTAATCTACTAGATGTTATGCTTTCAAATATGCATAGGTAAAGTTTGCCGTTTCGGTACCGAAACCCATACCGGTGCCATACTATTACAGTGTCGGTACGGTACAGTACGCCATCCGTATCAAATACCAGAACTGAATCGGTATGGTACGATTTACCTCATACCGTCCGGTTCGGACCGATACGACGTACCATGCCTGTAGAAGTTATCAAATACATTGACTCCAAAAGAAAGCAATTTCTATGGAGGAGCAATTCATTCTATGGAGGTCACTGTCTAGTGAGCTGGGAAAAAGCTTGCCGATCGAATTGCATTTGGGCGGTTTTGGAATCCTTGACATAAAGACCCTAAACCAAAGTTTACTAACTAAATGGTGGTGGAGATTCTTCTGCAAAACCACCAGACCGTGGAGAAGACTGATACACCACCACTTGCACTTCGCAAGAACACCTCCAATCTAGGTATCAAGCGCTATCAAACCCTCATCATCTTGGAAAGACAATAAAAAAGAGCTCATGGTTCTTTGCTAGTGTCTATTGAGATGGGTAATGGGAATCAACTTGACCTAGTTAGGACCTCCCCTCTTTGTAAAAGAAAACTAGCCTTGAAAGAGTTTAGGCTCAATCGGATAGCAAACTTTTCGGTCAAACACCACTTTCCCCCCACTATCCCGCCTTCTTCTTCGCCGTCTCTCACTACTCTTATCTGGAAATAATGATGGTAATTTGCCAATTCGTTGCAGCTGACATGCCTTCACCTGTACATATTCTTTTAGATAAATGAAATTCAGAGAGGCACTTCCCCTTTTCAATGGAAAAAAAAAAGAATCACCTATGTTGGTGCCTCAGTTGCCTCCTAAAGGCAAAGTATCACTGCCTTCCATTATTGCTAAAATTGCATCCAACTACCTCTGATCATCATATCAGGTTAGAGATTTGAAGAGATTTTATTTGATAAAATAGAAAATTCCTTAAATGGGTAATTAAATTATGATCACATTTAAATCATTAAATTGGATGAAGCAGAGGGTTTCTAGAAAGAGACTTAATTCTTGTATCATAGTAAAGTTAAAAGTTATTTTATCGCTGAAGTACAGAAAGTTAATACTGGAGAACTTTGATTCTTAAATTGAAACAATGCTGTGCCTCCCAACATCTTGCATTACATTCCATTTCTTGGCTTCCTTTTGGATCCATTAATCCTTTCCCCTGCCTTTATATTTTATTTCAAGGAAATAGAAAGGACAAAATGCTCTCTTGATAATTTCATGGTGGAGTAAGATTTGCTGCATAAATAAAGAATAAGAACTTTGTGCACTGTTTTGGAAAACCAGTCATCATAATACCACAAGCTTCATCAGCTAGATATTTTAAGAAACCTGTCTGAATAATGTAAAGATCAGTATATTGCTTATCATAATGTACACGCATTGGAAGGTTCATGTCATTTCAAGGAAGAACAAGTTTTACATTTCCTAACAGGCATTTCATGTCATAAAACGAGAATCTACTAAATCCTAGTTACTCAAGCTTCATGGTTTGCGCAGGTGCGAATTAAGTGAAGCCAATGCACCATGTGTCATTGCCGACACTCCATGCGATAGCTGTTAAATTGCCTGTTCAAAGTTTTCTTCAGAAGCCTTTGCACATATCGAGGTGACACCTGCCGACAATCCGTGCCACGCCCGCATGCTGTTGTTGATGATTCCAATATCCAAGGCACATATTTTGTGGACTCAGTAGAGAATCTAACACTGTCACTCTCTGCAAGGTCAGAGAAATGCCAACAAACCTCCAAGCACATAGGGCTCATCTATAGAAAACATCTTCATAAAATTAAATCGTAAGAGGTGCTTCTTTTCTAATGATTGCTGTTTACAAAAAAAAGTCTGTTGTTGGAGAGAGACTTTAGTTGTTTAATCTAGACAGACAGTGCAACTGAAATCCAGGACTAGCAGCTCAAGTTTTGAGCATAGTTTTTGGAAACAAAACCGTCCCAATATAGTATGGCCAAGTTGCAAAAACAAAGTGGGCACTTTCATGGAAACCATGGAAGTTACCTTGGGCCAAGGGATGTTCACGTTCTCCATGCCAGGGTTTGAGGAAGCATAAAATCTAGATCTATGTTGAAACCATGGGCAGGTTTAAGAATATTGGAACGGACATTGTTCCTTAAACAAGATTGATAAACTTAATACTTCTTAACTATCTTACATGCTTGGTTCTTTCATGATAAATAAAAGAAGCACGCTCTTGACGAAACATGAAATAAGGTCTTATCTAATATCATAAGTCCTAAAGTAACTAAATGTTTGAACATCTAAGCATTTGCATCTTAGAATACCAGAAGATATTTGTATTGGTTCAACGTCATGGAAGGAAAGAAAAAGTAGAAAGAACCATGACCAAATAAAGTAATTAAGCCAATGACTTCTGAATTGTATGGCTGAAGATAAATAATTTATTAATATATTCATATCTGCATCCATATTTTTCAGTGGATACAAATACGAATATGTGTATTAAATATATACCAAATTTAGTATCTATATGTGTTCTAAATAAATATATATATGAATTAGATATTAAGCATATACATATTTCTTCTAAATGGATATGGATACAAGTTAGATATCTATTTATGACTATATTTTTCTTCTATCTTTGGATATTAAGTATTTGGATATAAATTGAATTTTGAGCTAAGTTCAAAAACGAAAATCAACCAGAATGACAAAGTATTGTATGAAGTCCATTATCCATGACACATGCAACGCACGGATAACTAGGTATGAGTCTAGGGAAAGTTATTAAACATGCAAAGAAATTGACCCGACTAATGATTTGGGTCATGGTCGAATGGATTTGTATTAAACATATATTTAAAAATTTAAAATAATCTAAAATAAATATATAATATAAAATAGGGAATTGATAACCTACTCTCTGTTGTGGTAGGTTATCAATCTACCCATTTTTCATTGGACAAAAAATATCCTTACTTTTTATAACTCTTAAGGGTATTTTATGTCTTTTTACAATCCCACATTAACTCACCCTCTCAACCCCCCAATTAATACTCTCTCTCTCCCTCTCATATATATATATATAAACATACATACAAACATACATACAAATATATATATATATACACACACACATGTGTGTATATATATATACACATGTGTGTATATATATATATATACATGTGTATATACGTGTGTGTGTGTGTGTGTGTATATATATATGCATGTGTATATATGTCTGTATATGCATGCATATGTATATATATATATATATATATATATATATATATATATATATATATATATATATACACATACATACATACATACATACATATATGCATACATGTACATATATGCACACATGTATATATATACACACATGTATATATGCATATATGTATTTATATGTATACATATATATACATACATGTATACCGGAGAGAGAGAGGAGGGAGTGAGTATTAATTGGGGGTTGCGAGGGTGAGTTAATGTGGGATTGTAAAAAAACATAAAATACCCTTAAAAGTTATAAAAACTAAGGGTATTTTTTGTCTACGGAAAAATGGGTAGATTGATAACCTACCAAAATAGAGAGTAGGTTATCAATCCCCTATAAAATATTAATAAACTTTCTATATAAATATTACCACAGCTCTTTAACTACAACATGAATGAAAAATAATCATGAATATCTATTTTCTAGGAAACTTGTAATTAAAATTATATATAAATATAGGAACATGTAGAAGTTATTGATATTTGTTAATATATTAAACAATAAATTATGAAAAAATCATGAAGAATAAAATGAAGTATATTTACATTTCATTTTTATCAAAGGAAAAAGGATCAATTTTTCTATGAAAGGAATTAATTATAAATATGAAATATCACAACATATTTTGAGCATCTTTATTTAATTATGTGAATAAATTTTTATGTATAATAAAGCATCGTATACAATAGAGGTTTAATGTTGTCTTACAGGTTAGGTGGCTGCATTTGAAATAGGTCATTGGTTTGATTCTCCATTTGGGGGTTATGGGGGTTTAAGTACTCAAGGAGAAGTTTCATTTTGACCCTCTCATTTTTGCCCAAGTTTCATACTCCCCTTCCATTTTAAAAATTTTCAACTAAATCCGTGATGTTACGTTTCTTTTTCATGGTGCTATGGTCCTTTCATCCATCTCCTCTATAGCACCATTGACAGCAACAATAAACAACAAAAAATACCCTTCCATCTTATTGGCACTTTTTTCCCACCACGCCGCCTTCACCTGCACCTTGTCTTCTATGTGGTCCCCTCATCACTACTTGCAATGTTGCAAGAGGCATGAATTAACAATGCATGTCCATTAGTCAAGATCTTCTCCATGACTATAGTGACCAAGGTCTCCTAAACTGACCGGTACCGATCAATTCAGCCCGTACCGTACCGACGCCTGTCGGCACTGGTATGATACGACTATCGAAATCGGTTCCGACCCAATCTATGTCAGAACTGATCGATTCATGGCCTGTACCGATGCGAACCGTGCTAAGTGTCGCGCTGTGACACTTTCGGTACAGTACTGGTTCGGCTCGATTTGGTACCGGCACCGGACCGCACCGGTACGTCGGTACAGTCGGTACCACAAATCTTATTAGTGACTAATGACAAATCAAATAGCTTTCTAAGAAAAATTGAATTTTTTCATCAAAAGAAGGAAAGATCAGATTGTGTAGAAACAGGTTTCTCAATTAATGAATTGAACCAAAATCTCCATAATCACACCTAAAGACCTTGATGATGGTCTTAAAATGATGGTTGTGGTGCACTTGGTGTAATGCCCCTTGGCCATGATCTAATCAAAGAGCTCCCCTCCCTCATAAATCTCTATGATAAGGTGGATGGCCTCCTTGTCCTCATACACCTCCAGCAACAACACGATGTTGTGGTGCTCCTTGAGGCCGTGCATGATCTCAATCTCCTGCCCAATGTTGGAGGTGTCAATGGCCATTCGAAGCTTCAATTCGAGGTGGACTTGAAGGTGAGAGCCTAGCTGTGGCAGCATCAATGGAGTGTTTTGTTGCCCTAAACTTCCCTGACCTAAGCTTCAACCCATGGAAAAACCTATGTAAGGAACTTGCTAGTAAAGGACCGGTGGCAGCATCAATGGAGAGTGTTGTTGCCCCTGACTCCCCCTACACAAGCTTCGCCCCAAGGCAAAACCTATGTAGGAACTTGGTGGTAAAGGACCGAGGTATAATGGAAGACGAAGACAAAGGGGAGGCTGCACTAGGAGGCTGCACCAGAGCAGAGGTGGCTAAGGGTCTGTCATTATTGCCATTGTTGTCTTCGTAATTGCCATTGTAGTTGCAAGAGATGGAAAGGAGGTAATGGAGCTTTCAAATGAGGACTTGCATAGGCACGTATTCAACCCCACATTGTCTATGCACTAGGTAGATCCTAGGTACTTATATAAGGCTAAGAAACCCAAATATTATATTTCGGCTAGCCTTTTTGAGTGATATCATAGGTTGTTATCAATGGTATCAAAGCGAGACGAGCTCATGGCTTCATGGCCTATATAGATTAAGGGACATTGCAGTACGGACCTATTTAGATTAACCATAGGTTAATCATGGTATTTATGATTGAATTTATGATACTTGTGACTGGATTTGAATGGATTTGGATTCTTAACCTGTTGCCGGAGCTTAAATGAAGGGAGTGTGTGAGGACTCTTGCAGGCATATGTTTAATCCTAAATCAGCTATAGGCTGGCTAGATCTTGCATACTTATGCAGGACCAAGAAATTCAAATAACACCTTCTAAGTAGCCTTTTTGGATGAGATGCTTGTTACATTCCGGACGCACCAAAAGTAGCAACTTATAAGAGCTAGCTGAAACACCTACCAAACCAACAAAAATATTGACTAAATTCTGAAATAGAGAGTAGAGGAGAAAACTAATAGAGTAGAGAAGGAGACTTGAGGTCTTAGGTTATATATATATATATATATGAGGATAAGCTAAAGGAATTATTAAATGCTGCAAGGTAATAATGTGCCCATTGTCCTATTAGACTTTAGTCGGTATAAAGGAAGACCCCTCCAAACCTTCCAGTACAGCTTCTTCCTCTAGAGAGTTTCAAAGGAGTCAATGATAGCAACACCCACTTGGGCTTTGGCTTGCTCTCTATCAAATTCGGTATTTCTTCACATCTGTTAAGATCCTATTTAAAAACTCAGACATTTAGATAGATGGGCCCAAGAGTATATAAGCATCACAAGAGTTCTTAACCTATCCGATATGGAACTATTATTCCTCAACACCCCCTCTTACATGTAGAGCTTGAGAGACGAAACCCGAAATGAGGGGCGACATGTGGATTAGTAAGTGAGAGCATAAGAGGTTTCAGTAGACATGTGGATTAGTAAGTGAGAGCATAGAGGTTTCAGTAGGCTCTGAGACCATGTTAAAATCCTATCTAAAGATCCACGCATTTATATGGATAGGCCTAAGAGTATATAAACACCACAAGAGTCCTTAACCTATCTGATATGGGACTATTATTCCTCAACAGTATCAAAATTTTTATTTCTAGGGCCAATCAGGAAAGAATGAAACTACCAAATTGGAAGGTAGAAACTAAAAGGAAGGAGGAGGAGGAGGGAAGTGAGAAATCCCTTAAAATATCCCTTTTTTTGCTTTTGCATTCTCCTCTATTGAGGCTACCAGTTGTTTCTTTTGTGTACAACTGCTACTTCTCTCTTTTGAACCAAAGGAACGACGAGAAGGGAAGAAGAAGAAGAAGAGGGGAACGCAAGGATAGGAGTAATGGATGGTGGAGAAGAGACGAAGATAGAAATCTCTCTTCACACTAGAGGACTAGGCAGAGTAGCAGCCTCCCATTTCCCTCTCTCTCTATCTACTCCTTCCTTCTCCCTCAACTCTTCTTATCATCTTTTTGTGTCATTCTCTTTGTTTCTCTTCCTGATCAAGAGAGGGGAGAGGTTAATGTGCTAATAGCCTAATACTAGCTCTTGTAGGTATGAGGGAGCATATTTCTCAGGTTGTCTCCCAAGCCTCCGGCCACCTTCGGGCTCTTGGAGTTTCTTAAGGGAGTAGTTGATCGTAGTTTGGTATAAATACATATGACGAGATGAGGATTGAGATAGAATAGAGGTCCTGAGCCACCCTTAAACCCAAAAGATAAGGGCACTTTAGAACAAAGAATAAATATAAGTTATGACACGATGGTCACATATTGCAATCTATTAACACCTAATTAATGGACACGCGTGGAAGCATCACATGCAATGAAATGTAACGTCAAGGATTTAATTAAAAAAAATTTAAAGTGGAGGGGCGTGTGAAACTAGGCGAAGTTAAGGGAGTCAAAATATAATTTTTTTCTATATTTAAATGCATTTTCACTAGATATGCAGATCCGTATCCGATAACATTTAGAAGGATATATTCAGATTTGCATCTGAATCTGAATGAGTATCAAAATATGTATCTGAATCCAATCTGAATTGGATTTGGAAATGGATGTTGTTAGATTTTCACTTGTTTTCAGCCCAACTGAGATGGAATGCAATTTTAAGCACTCATCTTTGGTTAGTTGAAATAAAAAAAAAATGAAGGGGTGAGCTAAAGACAAGGTTAAAAATGGATTGGATATAGATTAACTATCAGGATATCCATATATGTATCTATTTTTTCATGTAGATATAGATACCAAAAATGAGCATCCATATTGTTCTAAACAGATACGGATATGAATTGCATATTAAGCATATCCATAATTTTTCTCAATAAATTAGATATTATTTGGATACAAAACAATTTTCAAGCCAAGTTCAATACGGAAAACTAACATGAATGACATAATCATAAAGTACGATAAAGGAATCCATTATCCAGATCGCATGCACATGGTAAACTAGGTATTAGTCTAAGGCATCGCTACTAAACCCGCACGAAAATTAACCCAACCAAGGATCTGGGTCATGGTTCGACCAAATTAGTATTAAAAGTATATTAAAATTTAAATTTATTTTAAAAAAAATATATAGTATAAATATCATAATATAAACTATAATAAAATCTATATTAAATATCACGTAACGCTTTAATTACATTATAAATAAAAACAATCATGAATTATCTATTCTTTAGAAAATTTCTAAGTAAAATTATATGTAAATGTAGGATTATCTAGAAGTTATTGATACCTTTTAATATTTTAAACAACAAAGTTCTGAAAATAATATAAATAAAACGAGGTATATTTATAAACAAAGCAAACAAGAGATGAGCATTGCAAGCATTGCTAGAAACCAATACAATAGGACAAGAGATTCACTGAAGCCAAAAAAGCAGTCAGATTCCTAATAAAGTTATTTTCAACCCAATAGAGCTATTTTAAACGGGAGATTCATCCGTTCTCATTAAAAACTTATTCACATCATTAATGAGTGTAATAAAGCATCATTATGAAACAAAAGCTTAATATTGCCCTAGTGGGTAGGTTGCTGGTTTGATTCTCCAAGCCTGCAGAAGGAGGTTTTATATTTAAAAGCATTTTTTATCGGATACTTGAATCCATATCCGATAAAATTTTGAAAGATATATCTATATCCAAATACAATAATCTGAATCAGATCTGAACACATATGGATATGATCATATTTTATCCGACCTGTCTGCAGCTAGCTAAAGGACAAGGATGACTAATTTTATGTACTTTCAAATAGTTTCATAAATATTTCTCAAAATATTAAAGTTGCAGATGATCCATTAGTGCCCTAAGTTTTAAATATACTATGACTATGCTCAGCCACAGTATATTGGATCCATCTAAATAAAAACCATGAGGAATGTCTTAATTAAAAATAGAATCAAAATTATCCTATCTCTAATATGCTTCCTCCTGGACTGACTCAAAAACTTTTTTTAATTCTTTACACGATCATTACAAAAGAGTAGAACATATAAATAGATTGCACTGAAAATATCTTATGCAATTTCACCTACTAATTCAATTACTTAAGGCCCTCCATGCCCGCAAGCACTTTTAAGGTCAAGAATTCTAGCAAGAAATTAAAAAATTGATCCTGTAATTCTAATAAACTCTGACATTTAGAAAAATAAAATCAATTAACACATATTGATAGAATACAAATTAAAGTTTGACATTTTTCTTTTCTATATCTGCATAATTACTATGAGAAAATATAGAGATTGTCTTAAGGGATGAAGGATGAGCAAAAACAAAGGTGTAGATTCCATTATTTTTGCCTCCAATTCATCTCTAATGCCCAACTGCCTACTCAAGTGACCTCCTGAAACTGCTCTATTCCCTTGCATCTTACACCTTCTAATACTTCTGCAGGTACCTCATCAGTTCAGCATGGTCATCTCCAAAGCTAATAAACATCAACATGCACTCTTGCATCATCTCCCTGGCTTCCTGGTAGATACTGGCAATGCACAGCTGCCATTTTTGCTTCTCAAGTCCCCTCGCCAGTGCAGGTGCTCAATGCCATATAGTTATTCATACCAGCCTTTAGACTCAAGGCTTCCCTTTATACTCTTAGCCAACAATCAAATTTGCTGAAGGTGGCAACTTACAGCGATAAGAAAGCCAAATTCAATGAAACTCCAATTTGAATATAAGTATGCTTGTTGCCTCTTGCATCCCCTCCCTTTCACCAAAATCAAATTCACCGACATAGATTAAATGTGATTTGTGATAATTATGGCCAAGCATGGATATCTTCTACGAAACTAGAAAATGATGCAGAGACCACTAAATCTAGAACTCTTCATGGGGGTATCAGTATCCTAATGCCATGCAACTTAGTAAAATGAGTAAATTAACAAGGAAGCCAAAGCCAAATTAAAAAGAAAAGAAAAATCTTTAGAAAGTTTATGATAAATCTTTTAAGCATCATAATGGTTGATCTTACAAATTCAGCATCTTACCCATGAACATCTAGAGATAGCAGATCTTGTTGCCAATATATTATAGCATTTACATTTCTGGGATAGTTATCTTCATGACTTAAATATTCACTGATGTGACTTTGCAGCTAGAATGTCTGTGTCTCTATCTGATCTTTATCAGCTGGTGATCAAGAAAGAGCTGGCTTCTACACTTCCCTAAAATCAATTATCAAGAAAAGGTTCTGGATTTGATTACTAAACTACCATCAGCTCAGAAACCTGAAAGAGGCAATTACATTTTCACCAAGTGCTGATCATAGAAGAATTAGACAGATCATTTTCAAGCTTTTTCAGAAAATTATATAGTTGCCCTGTGATTTAGTTAATTAAGAACATGAAGCATGTTTGTGCAACAATTCATTGTCTTAAACTAAAAATTAGGTATAAAAAGGTCATGAGCTCTTTGCTTACCAATCCATTGCCCAGTTGAAGGATGAAAAAGGGCACCAATCCCTTGCCAATAGATGCAAAAACTAATGATGCACCACATTTGACCACAGTTCCATTCCATACACCTTTTTCCTAAAATGCTTGAATTTTGTCCTTGGATCAACCACTTCATTATCATCACTGGACTTGCGGAGGAAGCATCTGTAAATCTCAGTCACAATTTGGATAAACCATGATGCAGCTACACATAACAAATGTCCTGATGGGGGGGGGAAAGAGAAAAGAATAAGAAGCAGTGAGAATAACTGTAGCTTAGAAATGAAAGATACTATCGCAAAAAAGTTTACCCTCCGAGAGTTGTTCTGCTGACATTACATAGAAATACAATAGAGTTGGCAAACCTCTTTGAGCTGTGCACATGGCTTAGGAACGTCTGAAAATCACACCTCAATCATTAGCTTGTGAATAGCAACTAATTATTCAAATAATGAAAAGAAATAGTGGAACACACAAATGATTTTCTTAGAAAGAAACTTCATCTGCATATTAAAAATGTTCACATGGATGCCCTCCAGTAAATAAAATGGCACCCCACGATAGCAACTGACAAGAAGCCCAAAATTCACAATATTAATGTTTCTTTACAGTCCATAGATTTCAAGCTTGATATCATACGTTTAGCAGAAAGTGAGGTATATATGATGTGTTGTGCAACCATGTGCAGACTCATATGTACATCAACTGTCTATACATCATATTTTAGATAGATACTGGTGATTTGGCATGTGCATTGCATGTGCAAGTGTTGCAGCATATAAATTTAGTTATTTAATCAGAGTTCAACATTCTATATTATGCAATATTATCTTACTATTGCAAGTGATGTCCAATAATTATAATCCAAACATTTTATTATTTGATGGGTCACAACAATTCATCATATTCCCTTCTTATTGAATCCAGCACAAGTTTTCCATTTGCCAAAACATAAGATTAATATTTGAGATGCTATTTCTTGAACTACCATCACCTTGCATTGCATGTGCCAACTATTTATTTAATTTCAAAAATAGTACTATATGATGAACTATGTTTTAACTTAATTATTTTATTATTTTCACCGAGAAACAATTACTAAATAAACTTTCATTCCTATGAATTAGTCTAATACATTGTAAGCATTTTTTCCTTTTAATATATTGCTGGATAGTTGAAATGATTAATCCATAAGGAGAGATAAAAAAAATTAGCCTCCTCCAAAAACGTATTTTCTAATATTTTTATTATTTGATGATAATTAGAAGTGGCTAAGAGGTGTCAAAAGACTAGGATAGTGCTACATGCAAGCAGATATGATCCACCATTTGCGATCCAACAAACTGATCACAACCATCTACACATGGAAAACTATGAGGGGTTTAGGGGCTGTAGACGGTGCATCAAGCATACTTGGATGCGGAACCATCCACAAATTAAGCACAATGATGCACAATGGACATGCATGACATCACTTAATTATTGCATGGCTTGGGGTGGTCCAAAATAGCGGGCCTTAATGGAGGCCCTTAGTGATGCTCTTTAGATGATTGGCCAAAGAGGGGCCAGCTGGTCCAAGAGGTGAGGGTGAAATCTCTCTGGCTAATGTCTTTTTATACAGGAACACAAACCCAGATATTTTATACCACTACTAAAAAACTTTACCAGCTTGGTAAGCCAGAATTCTTTTCATACAATATTGTAAGTATTATTCATCACTTACAACATAACCATAAGTCAAGAATCCCTCTTAAATGAATCATGTGCAGCTTTTAATGCTAGATAGTTCACAAAATAAAAATAGGCCCCTAGCAATGCTCTTTAGATGATTAGCCAAAGGGGGGCCAGCTGGTCCAAGAGGTAAGGGTGAAGTCTCTCTGGCTAATAGCTTTTTATACAGGAACACAAATCCAAATACTTTATACCAATACTAAAAAACTTTACCAGCTTGGTAAGCCATAATTTTTTTCATACAATATTGTAAGTATTATTCATCACTTACAACATAACCCTAAGTCAAGGATCCCTCCTTAATGAATCTGTGCAGATTTTAATGTTAGATAGTTCACAAAATAAAAATATAAAATTTCTGCTAGCAGGAAAACATCTAATTTGAAAATTACACTCACCACGGGATTAGTCACCCATCTTTCTTAAACCAATAACATGAATGATGATACAACAACTATTGATTATATATCATTTGTCCTTAACCTCAAGCTTTAGTGGTGCCTTTATTATCTTGCAATGGCTATTGAGGTAGCTACCATTGGATGCTATAACACACATAATATTCATTTTTGCTAACAGAAATAACAACGTTGTTGCCAGCTCCAACCTTGGATGAGAAAGGTGGTGGCTTGTCGTCAACTTCAAGTTGATGGCCAATTGTAGAATTATGCTAATAATTATTAAATCATCCAAATGGTGAATGGAGATCTGTAAAGTCAACCAGAAAAAAAATGTTGGAAAAAAGCTGGATTTTATGGTTATGGATTCACCAAAAGAAATAATATACACTGTACAGGAATTATAAAAAAAAAACATATTTTTAGATATTCTTTATCATAACTTAAGAGAGATCTCTATGATCACTATAATAGTCACTAAAGTACTATTATATTTCAACATTTATATGCTTTTAATTAATCAATAATTGGAGGTTTATAGGCTTCGAAAATGAGGAACGACAGGTATAAAAAAAGATAAATTATGGAAAGGGAAAAACACCATGCAACCACTAAAAGTTTCATCGAAAATGGCAGAGGTAGCAAGAAAAAATATGGGTAGTTCAAATGCACAATTTCGATGGCTCATCTATCTTTCCAAATTTAGATCTTCCTACCAGCTGAGATGCTTTCTTTTCTTTTCTTTCTTTTTTTTGCTGAGTAAGATTTATTTGATTTATGGCTTTTATTTTGTACTTGTATGAAAACTATTATTATATTCCCAATTGGTATTTAAAAAGGAAAACAAAACAGGGAACTAATCTTCTTTTTTTTCCAGTGAAATTGGATTGAGCCGACTTCCTAGTGACAGGTCAACTTTGGACTTTATATGGTAGGCAGGTGGAGGAGACCAGCCAGGTGTAAGAAGCGAAGACATCATCTTGGTTTCCAGCATTTTGCTGGTTGCCAACTGGCTAAGAGTGGTGCCCCAAATGGCCCCACTGAAAACTCAACAATTGGCTAAAACGTGGGGCCGTTAAACAGCTTACAGTCAAAAAGGCGATAACCAAAAGCCCTTTGACCATCTGCTCTTATACAGGGTACTAGATAAAGCACTCAACTTGGGTGATAAAACACATGTAGGGTTTACGATGAAACAATGTACCAACTTATTTGCGTATTATATGCATAAATCACAAAAAAAATGACAGAATATACATGCAAAAAGCACAGTAAGTATTCAGGTCTAGCAGGTGTATGGAATGATTAAGGGCTTCCATTCCAACTGTTTCCCACAAACCCCTTGAAACTCAAGTTGGACCATCTTCCAACAGTAGCCTGAAAAAAGGAATGACTGAAAAAAATCTGCTCATAGGACCAAAAGAACTTAAGTGACTAGTTGAGGAATTAAAAAGGTGTTTGTTTCATAATACTAGCCAACACTGTGGTTGTCATCACATGACAATGAATCTGATGTTAAGAGAAAGAGAAAAAAAAGGGGTTTATATGCAGAAGTCATCTAGCACAATGAGGGTGACATGGAATACATCCCAACAAGCTAAGATATTGAGAATGAGATCACAAGCATAATTTTAAGTGCCATCTAAACCTGTGCATAAAATTTAAGTGACCAAAAAGCTATGAAATACAATGAGGATTACATTGTGTCCATCAGAACAAGCTAAGATATTGAGAATGAGTTCACAAGCATAATTTTTAGTGCCATGCAAACCCATGCATAAAATTTAAGCCACCAGAAGCCATCTTCTAGAGAGAGATTTGAAAATTTTGTTTTAGTTTTAGCAATTTTGACCAAAATAGGCTAAAACTGTCGAAACTTGATTGAAGCTAGTCAGTTTTTACGGAAGGCCCGAAAGTAATTGAAACCCAACATTAGGGCTTAGTTTCGTTAAGTCTCAGCTGAAATAAAGATTGATTTCCGCCAAAAAACTTAAAATCTTGCTCTAAGTACTACTATAGACAATAACAAAAAGAACTCAGGTTTTAAATACTGGTAGCAAAACCCATATTGTCTTCCAATAGAATGGTATGGTATTGGTATAGCACCAGTATTGACGGTACCTGAAACTGACAATATCGAAAGGAATGAAAACCATCGGTACCGACTAGTAGGGTGCCATCCGTGTGCCCCAGTGTGGACTATATGTATTGGCACGTATGGTTTTGGCATACAAACACCCATACTGGTGCCAGTTTCATGTTGCAATGGTACGACACCAAAAGTACCATCCTGTTCCAATAGTTCTTGAATCCATGAAAGAAACATTTGGTAGCTATTTAAGATTGTTAACTAGAACAAGTTGGCAATGCAAGCTAAAGGTGATGAAATTGATGAACAATATAATAAAAAATGTATATCGAGATCCTAATGGCAGATGACAATGATGCGATGAAGTTGATGTCAATAAAGACCATGTGCAAGAGGCTAATTGTAAGGTCAATCTCATAGCTGTACGAATATTAATACACCTTAAAAGAAATTTTAAAAAATTGACGCGTAAGGTCAATAGTTAGTGTGTATAGGACAAAATAATGACAACAGTTGAAACTATTGGGAAAAAGAGAAAAAGTTAACCAAAGAAAAAACTCAGGATTATGGAAAGAAAGAAAGCAAAGACATGGGATTGGCCTAAAGACATGAAGGACAATCTTAAGAGGCATAACACAAATTTAGTAGGAACAAGGACCACAAAATGGATTGTGACACCAATCAGTATAATGAGTAAAAGGTTTAAGTCAAAAATTTGAAAGTAATGAAGTTGACGAGCCTTGTAGGAGAAAGGGATGGCCAATCAAGGAACAAAAGCAACACATACTATGTCTTTACGAATCAACAAAGCACATATTAATTACATGTCAACCTAATAAAGCAAAAGGCTCAAACATTGGAGAGGGCCAAGAACAAGAACAATGAACTAAAGAGATTAGATTATAGCTCACAGAAATCCTAAGTTGCACAAAAATGAGTAAAGAGAGGTCTTCCATTTCACTTCAACTTAAGCATGAAAATGGAGGGTGTACAAAAATAATTGACATAGGCAAAACCATGAAAACAAGAAAGAGATATGTGGTCCCCAAAAGTGTAAACAAAACTCAAAGATCACATAAGATTTATTGAAAGCTAATCAATTATGAAAAGGAAGAGTATACTCTCTGTACCTAAGAAAGAAATGAATAGTACTAAAAGAGGGGGCAGACTAAGCAGGCAACTTAAATAATTAATCAGAAAAATGAGAAATAGAGACCAGGATTGGTCCAAAAGTGATTATTACTAAAAGAGGAGCTGAGTAGCCCAGAACTTCCAAATCAAACTGTAAGGTCAAAATTCATGAATAGGAATCGAAAAGATCTAATAATGTAACAAATATAGTCTATAGTGATTTCGAGAAAAAAACTCTACAAGCAAATGATCCTAAACTACATCGAGCCAAATTCAGTACGCATGCATATAGTGACAAAAATGCAGGGGTTCATTCTACAGATGCAATGACAATTAGCCCTTTGCCTTTTAGAGAGATCTCAAAATGAAAATCAAACATGTGTTGCAGCTATGACTTGCATATATCTCATGCAATAGTGTCCAACGCCCATGTCCAACACATATTCATGTCATACAGCAACATGCAGACCATTACACTTCTGTATACAATCATTCTCATCACCATCATCCAAGGTACGTTGTACTGGTACTGGTAGGCGTACCAGTTGCCTACCGAATCGGTACGGTTCTGGTTTGGACCGGTTTGAACCGGTACCGAACTGGCCAACAGACCCACAGCCCGCGAAAGCACGGGCGGACGCGCGCGTGGGGGTGCGCGCGGACGTGCGCGCGCCGCATTAAATGCCACAGAGTGGCATTAAATGCCCTGTGCGGGGCAGTGCACGGCACGCTACCCCGCGCGGGCGCGATTCCGAGCACAGGAAACCGCGTATGGGCACGATTCCCAACTCGCGCCCACGCGAGCACAGTTTCCTGCGTGCGGGCGTGCTGCCCAGGGCGCGTATCGGTGCAAACCGGTCCGGTGCCCACCAGTACCGGGCTTATACTGCTCGGTTCCGGCCCAAAGGAGCCGAAACCGTTTTCTACGCTTGAACCAGGCCGGTCCGATACGAGTTGAAACGACCGGTACGAGCCAGTTCAGCATACCATACTATCATCATCATTTTCATCCAAGTCTCCTCCCATAAAATATGGGGTCGGCTATAGAGCAGAACATGAAGTAGAGGAGGCTAAATAGAAAGATCAAGCAGATTTTGTGACCGACTGTCAACCTATTGTAACCCTAGAAACTGGTTTCAAATTTTCATTATTCTATAGATATACATCGAGTGTATATCTAAATGCATCTTCATGTGCTTACATTTATATAACCCCTGTGTCGCCACATTTTGTTTTAATCATACCTTTACACAGGTCACCATGTCACACAGTTCTTGCAAGATTTTCTTCTTATTTTGAGATCATGGCCACATCTGATCTGATACGATACACATAAAATGTTGGCCTATAATATTTTGGCCAATACAACCTGATATATTTCAAGTATCAGCAGATATGATATCAACATGTTGGCCAATTGTACTTTACTATCTGACAATGGAACAAGGGAGGCAGAAACGATCAATGGTAGCTGAACATTATGGCACATGGATAAGCAGAGCAGTGCTGGAAAAATTGCCCATGGATAAGCGGCATATGTATAGAGAGAGAGGAAAAGAGAGAGTAGCAGTGGGTTGGCCTATAAAAGGGGTGTTGAGATGGTGGCCCAAACTGGCAAAGAGACTAGCTGGTGAGTCTAGGAGAAAGGCAGCATGGATCAGGAGACAAAAGAAGAGAGGAGAAAAAAGGGGAGGAAATTATAGTCAATGTTTTGACATCCAGATCACTAAAAGTCAGCAGAGAAACAGGGAAATGTTTTTTTTTAATTTTTTGAATCAACCGTATTGATCTAGGCAGATAAATATTTCGGTTCATCTTGGCCTAGGTCACCCGCCAAGAATCGCTACTAGCGGCCTTTAAAAACCCTCTGTTATTGATGACTGTATGAAACCATTATGCTACAAAAATCACCAAAATAACTACATTAGGTGCTATTTCATTGCATCAAACCGCAAAATGGATCCAAACAGCTACTAGAGTAGATAAATGATTAAACACCACCTTTGAGCTCTCCTTGAAATTTTGGTAGCCTTATGCGTTTAGTCAAGTTGGTGCATACTCAATCAAGTGTTAATGAACACTTTTTTGAATCAAGGATACTCCAACAAGCTAGGTCTTGTGATTGTGGGCAGTACATGTGACATCATGGTGCTCAAGCTAAACATCAAGGGTCCTTTGTAGTTGGTCAAATCTCTAGTGATGCATCTCTGAAACTTTCATAAATGTCCTAAAATAAATGGCAAACTTAGGTTCTAATGTATAAGAATGTATAAGAAACAATTCACATATCCACTTAGATAACAAATGTGACTCAGAATACATGTCATAGCAAGCATCAACTTAGTGGCACAGCAGATGTATGTGCCCATGTATTGATGCCAGATCTATACATAGACAATTCACATATCCACTTAGATAACAAATTTGACTCAGAATACATGTCACAGCAAGCATCAACTTAGTGGCACAGCAGATATATGTGCACTATAAATACTTTCATCTGTTGGTATTTGTTTCCAGAATCAATATTAGGAAGAAAACAAGACTATCATATATGTTTACTGAGAATTCTCCATAAAAGCCCTTCATTCACTATCAATGTGTAAGCACATTATCGCCCCTCCATACATCAAACAGGAAAAGCATATATGACTTCTCCATGAAAGCACCCCCTCCCCCCCCACTTAAAAAAAAGGAAAAAAAAAAATGGAAACCCTGAAAAGAAAAAGGGTGCATTATGAGAATCTGAAATGACAATGGCACAAACTATTGTTGCGCACCATAACAACTCCTAAATGCAATATTAAATCCTCTAAAGCATATAAAGTGGAGCATGCTAGTATCCTGTTTCCAGAGAAAGCTACTTGATGAATAACACATATGAACTAGTACAATGACAGATCCAACAGTTTTGACTCCTTTATTCGTAAGCAATGGAATTACACATCATGTGCGAGAGCATTCTAGATCTTCTAGTTCTTTGTCAAAATTAATAATCTAACACATTGGAATTAGATAAGCAAAATACACCAAATTCTCACAAGAATGTTTAATGTAAAATAAAAAGCAATTTGTTAGACATAGTATCACCACTGTTCATGCAATTCAGTTTTAAACTTACAAGGAAAAATTACTCGTCAGTTTTGCACCCCTAGCTTAGTGGCTGGCAAGGATTTAGCTTCTTAAAAGGAATCTTTGGTTCCCAAAAAAATATAATATCAAACAAGATAGAGAAGACTATACAAAAGTACTTCAAACATTTGTCAAAAACTACAATTTTGTAATTTTGCAAGGCCAAGCACCTTTAAGAAGTTTCCATGCCATTCTTGGTGAATGTCTTTCCAGTACCCTTCTAGTCGTTACAACAGTAGTCTGAAATACATAAGACAACTAGAACTAGTTCATGTCAATTAGAACTAGTTCATGTTGCTCCTATTATTGACAAAATTGCAAATAAACCAATGAATATATGCAAGTTCAGTTTAAAAAGTTTCATTAAAATCTTAGACACATTCACCGATATAAAGTCCATCTATGTATATTGGGCAAGACTTGTTGGTCAAAATAATTTGGCATATGAGAACAAAAACGAAATTGCACATAACACATAGGCCCTGCAATGTCGATGAATGATGTATGCACAATCAAGTAGAATATGTTGGTATGCATTGTTACCTAGACAATCCAAATATTGAGTTTTTTGAGGTTTTAACAATTGGACACTTTGAGAGTAATAGGGCATATCCAATGACTCGGATCATCGATATGAGATCCTAATCGTCCGACCTAGACCTAATCGAATTTGAGTGGAGAACTACTCAAGTGTAGCCAAGTCTACTTTTCTCTCTCTATCTCTCTCTCTATATATATGAAAATGTTTTATGTCTGATTTTTAGAAGATACCCATGTCGCATTCTTCTAGACACTTGCACACATGACACCCTAAAAAGCATTTAGCACAAACTGAGGTAAACAATTTGTTAGCTAAAAGTCAAAAAAGTTAATTTATTAAAAAAGTACACATGCAAGCATATTTAGATAAATTTATAAACACGACGCACAAAAGAAGATGACTTATATCATGGGGAATCACGCATCTCCAAACCACAAAGATTTTCTTTTTAAATTCTCATATAAAAAAGAAATGAGGGTTGTCAATAGAATGACCTCCCTCTCCTGCTTAAACAACCATCCATTGAGCACTCCGACCTCTCAATTAAACATATGTATCGCATAAGCCTGATTTTAGTAACAATTACCCGTGAGCCTTATCCCATATCTTAGTTCTGCTTAATTACCGCTTCATCAAAATATATCTTTCACCTCCATTTTTGGATGGGACATATCTCCTAATTCAAAATTACAAGAAGCGTTTGAAGACAAAGTTTATGTAGAAGCAAAGATCACAATTTATAGCATGGAATCGTAATAAAACTCTAGCTTTCCCTACCAAAGAGTCTACTCAATGAGTACGATAAGAGAGAAACTATAGTGATGTAGGAGATAATATTTATAGAAAATCAAAAAACAAGTGATATGAAAACCTTACAATACTGAAAGTATATAAACACCGCTCCTCGTAAGTTTCAACCAATTTTTGTTATATCACAATCTCATTCTAAAGATCCTTCTAGCTCAGCTCTTCAGAAAAGACACTTGACATGCTAAATGCCATCTATTCCCCCACAAGTATATTATACTTTGAAACTTAGCAAAATTAATTTTATATTTGCATTGCAAAGTTTGCCTTGTAAGAAAATCTGATCATCATTGGGGCTTCTTAAAATGAACATTTTTCATTACAACCATGATGGGACATAGGGTTTTTTTTTTATTATTTATCTCATTTCATCACAGCTATGTTGAGCCATCTCATCTTGATAAGTCAACTGCTTGTTGGATTACAATCTTTAGAGCCAATTGTTCCAGTAATTATAAAACTTAGCAAACTTTCTTACATGTATCACCCCGTAGGACCATGCATTCCATCATGCATTTTGAACTTTAGCTGATATTTTTTTCCTGATATTTAAACATAATACCCTCTATCAAGACCCCGCCAATTCCCCTTTCTTATGGACACAGGAATTTCATAGGTTGCACTTTAGTCTCATGGGCTTTTACTGCTACCCACGTGGTAGGTTTCCCTACTCTACAACCAACTGCTTAAGCTTCATGAGAAAGCCCTCTTTTCCTGCAAAAGTTGCATACTTGTGCTTAAATTTCAACAATGACCGAATCCATGCCTTCTCACAAATCTCAAACATTTCGTTTTGTTTTGTTTTGTTTTGTCTTTTGTTTTTTTTTTTAAGGAAACATGGAGGAAGTGAGGAACTTCCCCCAAATTGTATTAGAAGAACATTAATACTTAACGTTATCCCATGTTTTCCTTCTTATCAATAAATCCATAGCTTCAAAATATATAATAAATCATACAACATCTAGACAATTAGAAAACATTCCACGTATGACAAGCATAAACTATTTTAAAAAAAATTGATCTTGGAGCTGCCTAGAATAGGCCTGCGGAAACTCACTCATCTTCGCACAATCAGTTCTTAGAATTTTCCACAAGAAATTCAATCAAGATCTAATCCATTCATGCTAAAATCAAAGCATAAAAAGTAAGTTTTGATAATTCCACCGCGGATTCTACATTACAAGAAATCATATATATGTCTGATATCCAAGTTCCTGGCGCACGCTCGCATCTTTCTACCTTAATTTAGCAACGGGAACAAGAACAACACGGCATCCTTCTTATAAAAAAAGAAACTATCTTTTTGTTGATCTGTGAAAGCTATGAACCAAAATCATAGCTGAATATTAAATCTTCAAATCCCAACAATAGAATATGAAACAGAAACATCAAGAACGCGTGTAAGGAGGAGGAGATCCAAGTCGACTCACCTGAAAACAGCGCAGGAGCGAAAGGCCTCCCGACCGCAATGGAAGCGGCCGCGGCGGAGGCGGAAAACAAGCTGTGGGAGCGGGGGGAGAAGCCTGGCTTCTCTTCAAGAGATCGAGCAGGAGAAACCATGTTTTTCATGATTTCATCGCGACCTAACCGTGAGTAATGTGGTTTATCTCCGTATAGTTCGAGTCCAGTCTGGACTAGGTTTTCATCCCGGCTGATGCGTTCGTCAAGATAATATTAATATATTAAAATTAAAATTTATAAAAAAATTATTAGATAAATCAAGTACAGTAAACTGGTTCAAATCTCGGAGCAGGAGCGAAGGGCCTCTCGGCCGCAATGAAAGCGGCCGCAGCGGAGGCCGCGGAGGCGGCGCCGATGGCGGAGAACAAGCTATGAGAGTGGGGTGAGAAGCCTTCGATTCTCTTCAAGAGATTGAGCAGGAGAACAGCATAAATCCGACATGTTCCTCCCTCAATTTTTTTTTGTTCTTTTTCTTTTGTTTGTTTTTTTTTTTTTTTTTTTTTGGTAAAACGAGAGGGGGGGGGGGGGAGGCAGGACCCCACCCGCGTAGCAGTCCCCTTAGAATGTTCGATGCAGGTCGCAAATTTTCCGTGCCCCTCCCAACCTGTGGGAAGCTCCACTAGGCCATCCAGCTACCTCAGTATAGATAGAACGAAAGCATATCCACACAGAGCCATCCGACCGTGGGGTAATGTGGTCCTCTGATTTAATCGACACCTATGTATTTCGAACTCGATCAACTCATATAGAATTCAAGCCTCGTTACCACCAGGCTAGTATTTTGGTGTTGCATTTAACACAGACTTGAAAAGAAAGAATTTGACTCGAACTATGCTTTTATCGGTCATATCGCGACCTAACTATGAGTAATATGGTTTATCTCCGTATAGTCCGAGTCTAGCTTGGACCAGACTTTCATCTCGGCTGATACTTTTGTCAAAATAATATTTTTATATTAACATTAAAATTTATAAAAAAAATATCGGATGAATCAAGTACAATGAACTTGCTCAAATTTCGGAGCATGCACACGATGGATAACAAGATAAATTCTCACCTCTGTTTTGATGATACATAGTATAAATATAGAGAGAGAGAGAGAGTAACGTGGAGAGTGACTATTGGATTCGTTCACACGACCCGATCCATCTACTATTCTTTTTTAAAAAAAATTATTAACATAATTTAATAAAACATCATTTTTCATTATTTTAGCCGTTTTTTAAATATAAAAAATGCTTTGAGGCTCAAACCTAGTATACAGAAATAGTGGGCAGTGCATAAGAGGGCTCATGCTTTACCCAAGATTTGCATGTGAATTGGGCTAACTTTACGAACCACACCAATCCCCTCTTGACACATAGCACATTATTTTGTAGTTTTTAAAGACCGCGAATAGGATTCTAACTCACCCTAGTTATCCATCCTCTCCTTCCACCTTTGCCAAACCTCAAGTTGCCCTGGGGTATCGAGTAACGCGGCGGAATTGAGGATCCATACCCTCTAAAGCTCAAATCCCATCCCTCATTAAATGATAAAAAGGTCATATCATCCAATCTATAATACATGTGATAAAAACCATCTTAAATAGGATCATAATAGAACCAATCTTGAAAGGAAGCATACCTGGATCCATGATAGACTGAACGATCAAAGCTTCCTTTGTTTTCTGGATGATCAAGTCCTAAGTTCGTATCTCCCTCTTGGCCCCTGTTCGAACACTCAGGAGATGGAGTCCAATTTTCTGTTCGCTTGCTAGGCAGAGGGTGAGACCCGTTATGTTATCCTACCATCAAGGATAATGCTTCCACTTCTCACGGAATCGTAACTGACCACGATGTGGTCATGTGGGTCAAAACCCAACATTCTCCCACTTGGCCCATATGACCATACTTTGGTTAGAAATGATATAAACATTAGGCGCGCATCATTCTAATCCATAGTCAGTTGGGTCATCATAATACCATAATTAAACAACTTACTAATGCGAGTCAAGGCGGTTCCACATCAATATAATGACATAGTTCCTTCCAAGTACTACAACACTAGCAAATTATTTAACCATAGTCCATAAATGAGAAGTATCTTTAATGGTCAAACATTATGTCTTTGTCAGAGACAATTCCTGTAATCATACATTCAAACCCAGACATGTACATATATTTGAAGAACAGGAAAAACAGAAACATAATCAATTATATCCAAGTGTCAAAGAAATAAACATAATACAATCCTCAACAAATATCATGGATTACAACTAAGACCCATTCTTTCAACATGCTCTTTAAAAGTCTTCGGTTGTAAACCTTTTGTCAAAGGATCTGCAATCATGAGCTCTGTCCTCATATTTTCTATAGACACATTTTGTTTCTGAACTTCCTCCTTGACAACAAAATATTTAAGCTCAATGTGCTTGGCACCATTAGAATATTTGTCGTTTCTGGAAAAATGGACGGCTGCAGTATTGTCACAAAAGATTCTCAGCGGCCTGGCAATAGAGTCGACAATCCCAAGTCCCGAGATAAAGTTACGCAGCCACAAACTATGAACCGTGGCCTCAAAGCATGCCACAAATTCTGCTTCCATGGTGGACAAAGCAGTGCTTGTCTGTTTGGCACTTTTCCATGAGATTGCTCCTCCAGCTAATAGGAACAAATAGCCAAACGTTGACTTTCTACTATCCACACATCCAGCAAAGTCTGAATCCGAATAGCCAATCACCTCAAGGCTATCTGACTTTCTATATGTAAGCATGTAATTCTTTGTTCCTTGCAAGTATCTCATCACCTTCTTTGCAGCTTTCCAGTGATCTATCCCTGGATTACTTTGGTATCTTCCTAGCATTCCAACTGCAAAACTGATGTCCGGTCTGGTACAGGTCTGAACGTACATCAAGCTACCAACTGCAGAAGCATAAGGTATATTTTCCATCTGCTTACGTTCCAATTCATTCTGTGGGCATTGCATGAGACTAAATTTATCCCCTTTCTGAATTGGAACAACACTGGCTGAACAATTCTCCATACCAAATCTCTCTAGAACTCTGTCTATATATGCCTTTTGAGACAACCCTAACAATCCACGTGATCGATCACGAAATATTTCAATGCCTATCACGTAGGTTGCCTCATTCATATCTTTCATTTCAAAGTTCTTTGAGAGAAAAACCTTAGTTTCATACAATAAGCCAAGATCACTACTGGCAAGCAATATATCATCAACATATAGGACCAAAAAGATAAACTTGCTTCCACTGACCTTCAGGTATATACACCGATCAACAGTGTTTTCCTTAAAACCGAAGGAAGTGATGGTATCATTGAACTTGCGATACCATTGTCGGGAAGCTTGTTTAAGACCATATATTGACTTCTTTAATTTGCAAACCATGTGTTCTTTTTCCTTTAATGGGAAACCTTCGGGCTGGTCCATATAGACTTCTTCATCTAAACTCCCATTTAGAAAAACAGTTTTTACATCCATTTGGTGCAACTCTAAATCATAATGTGCAACCAAAGCCATAATAATTCTAAATGAGTCCTTTTTAGATACAGGAGAAAAGGTCTCTTTATAATCAATGCCTCCTTTCTGAGTGAAACCCTTGGCCACCAGTCTGGCTTTATGTCCCTTTGAGTCGAGCTTGGTCTTAAAGACCCACTTACACCCAACTGTCTTACAACCTTCGGGCAAATCAACGACATCCCAGACTTCATTCTGATCCATTGATTTTAACTCATCTTTCATGGCATCAATCCATTTAGTCGAATCAATACTTTCTATGGCTTGTTTAAAAGAAACCAGATCTTTTCTTGTCCCTATATCAAAATCAAATTCTTGTAGATAAACCATATAATCATTTGGAATGGCAGATCTTCTTTCTCTTTGAGATCTCCTTAATGTCATCCCTTGTGGTTCTTCTACAACTTGTTCAGTGGTGATAACTTCATTATGGAGTGTTTGATCATTAATTTGTTGTTCATTGTTATTAAACTGTGTGACAACTGTAGGAACAACAATTTTCTTAGAAGTCATGGGTAAAGGGACTTGCACCCTAACTTCTTGAATTTTCACATTTTGTGGTTTATCACTCCCACTGGTTTCACCATTCTCAATGAATTTGACATTACCGGTCTCTATAATTCTCGTACTATGGTTAGGACAGTAAATCCTATACCCTTTGGATTTTTCGGGATAACCTATAAAGTATCCACTAATCGTTCTAAAATCCAATTTTTTTTCATGTGGATTATAAATTCTGGCCTCCGCCGGACAACCCCAAACATGCAGGTGTCTTAAACTCGGTTTCCTTCCTGTCCATAACTCAAAAGGAGTTTTTGGAACTGCCTTACTAGGAACCCGGTTTAATATGTATACAGCGGTCTTAAGGGCTTCCATCCACAACGATATGGGTAACGAAAAATTACTTAACATACTCCTAACCATATCCATAAGTGTACGATTACGCCTTTCAGCTACTCCATTCTGCTGTGGCGTTCCCGGCATAGTGTATTGAGCACGTATGCCATGCTTTTCTAAGAGTTTAGCAAATGGGCCAGGGTGTTGTCCTGTTTCATCATACCTACCATAATATTCACCACCTCTATCAGACCTGACAATTTTCACCTTTCTATCTAATTGTCTTTCAACCTCAGTAATGTATACCTCTAGGACATCCACTGCCTGAGATTTTTCATGCAACAAATAGACATAACCATAACGTGAAAAATCATCAATAAAGGTGATAAAATACTTCTCTCCACCAAATGATGGAGAGTCAAAAGGCCCACAAATGTCTGTATGGATAATTTCAAGAAGTTCTTCACTTCTTGTGGCAACTTTCTTTGTGTGTTTGGTTTGCTTTCCCTTAATGCAGTCTACACACATACCGAGATCAGTAAAGTCTAAGTTTAACAAAATCCCATCCTTTACTAATCTCTCTAATCTTTCTTTGGATATATGACCCAATCTTTTATGCCACAAGTTAGAAGATCTTTCATTTATCATGTTTCGTTTAATTCTAATATTACGATGCAAGGTCATAAGAGTTTCAGCAAAATGATTATCAAGATTTACTTTATATAAACCATCACACAAGACACCAGAACCAATGAAGAGATTGTCTTTGAAAAGACGCAAACTAGCATTCCCAATTTTAAAGAAATATCCTTCAACATTAAGTTTAGAAACAGAAATTAAATTTCTAGAAATAGAAGGAACATAAAGAGTCTGAAGCAAATCTAAATGACAACCAGTATTTAAAAGCAAACGATAGGTTCCAACAGCTGTTATAGGAACTCTAACCCCATTCCCCAAAACGATAAAACTCTCATTTGGATCTTGCATCTGGGTTGTAAGGAATCCCTACATCGTATTTGAAACATGAACATTAGAACCTAAGTCAAACCACCAAGTATTAGAAGGAACTTCAGTAAGGTTTGATTCAAAACATACATAAGCCAAAGGCTTACCTTTCTTTTCAAACCATGCCTTGCGTTTATGGCAGTCCTTCTGATAATGTCCCAATTTTTTGCAGAAATGGCATCTATCTTTGTTTTGTTTCTTCTTATGAACCTCGGTATCATGATGAGGCTCTTTACCCTTGGATGGTCCACTCTTCATGCCCTTTCTTGGCTTCTTCCATTTCTTCTTGGCTCCATGACTTACAAGATTGACAGAATGATATCCTTGTTGCTTAAGTCTTGTCTCCTCTTGAACAAGCATACTGGTCAATTCATTCACATTCCACTTATCCTTAATAGTGTTATAGTGAATTTGAAATGATCCAAATTGAGGAGGCAAGGAGTTCAAAATAAATTGAACTAAAAAGGATTCATTCACATCCATCCCAAGAGCCTTCAGCTTAGCAGCTACATTTCTCATTTCAAGGATATGCTCATGCATCCCACAAGTACCATCAAATTTCATGGTGGTAAGTTTAGCCATTAATGTCCCAGCCAGAGACTTATCAGCAGATCGGAAACGTTCTTCCATAGTTTTCAATAATGCTTGAGCACTGTCACATTCAGGAAGCGTTGACTTGATATTGTTCGCTATACTCATCCGCATAAACATAATGCTCAATCTGTTCGATCTTTTCCAAGTCTTATAAAAAGACCTTTCTTCCGAGCTGCTCAAATCAGTAATATCAGCCGGTTTTTCAGATCGGAGTGCTAAATCAAGATCCAGAACACCTAGGTGAAACTGGACTTGTTCATTCCACTCTGAGAAATTAGTTCTATTAAAGATCGTAACAGATGAAGCTTGCGAATGAAGCGAAATAGGAATAGATACTGCAATAAGAAAATTAACAATAAGAAAATGCTTACAACATTAACACTTTGAGTTAGCAATAATGATGAATAACATAAACAGTATTACCATAATACACCTTTGGGTAGTAATCATGAAATACTAAATTACTATTATGGTGATTCCCAATTCACCTAGGAATAATTAATGATATAGGTCCAAAATTCAAATAGGTCTGTTGCCTTTGAGCATCCAATACCTATTAAATCAAGGATACTCATTAATTATCCTAACTCAGCAAATCAATCATTTGAAAGTGGTGCACCTTTGGGCCAATCCATAATATCTCATGATTGAAAAACTGTAAGTCATAATTTGCAAAGTCATTATCTTAATACCTGGGATTAGAGTATTTGATGACTTGATGTCTATTAAACATTCTAGTTGGGTTACTTTGGCAACTACCAAACTATTTCATAATATAGACATCAAATTAAAATAATGACATTGCACATAATTGACAATTCATAATATGACAAATTAAAATAAAACATGTATTTAATATTTTACTAATCTACACAATCAGTACATATGTCATATCATGCTATCAAGTATACTAAAATGTAAAATAAATGATAAAATTTTTTATCACATTACCCTACAAGGACCTCTGCATAAATAATATGTTTTATAGGGACTAAATTAACATATTTTGAGGATCTCTAAATAAGTGATATGCTTTACAGGGACTAAATCAAAATATTTTGTTTCTTATAGCCTTGGAAGGATGTCAGCATAAATAAAATGTTTTACAGGGGCTTAACAGAAACAATTTCATCTTTTAACAGCCCTCTAAGGACTTCACTATAAATAAAATATTTCACAGGGATTTAACAGAAACATTTCTTTTTTTAACAGCCCTGGAAGGACTGTATGCATAAGTTTAACATTTAACAGGGACTGAAATGAAAATTATTCGTCCTTCTAACAGCCCTGGAAGGACTGTTTGCACAAATAAACTATGCAGAGGGGTTTAACCAAAAATTTCCTTTTTATTGGCCAAACGAACTCGGGTTTCGGATCGAAACCCAAAAACCCGAACCCGTTATGCCCGTTATGCCCTTTTTTAAATGCAGACGGGTTACCAATTACGGGTTCGGGTTAAAACTCAAAACCCGGACCCGTTATGAATAAATTAATATTTTTTTTTTTTAAAAGAACTGAAGACGGGTCGGGATCGACCCGTCTTCCTCCTCTTTTAGCGGCGGGCTAGGGTTCCGCTGAAACCCAGCCCGCCAGCCTCCGGTCGCCGGGCGACGAGCGCGCCGCCTCCTTCCGGTGGACTCGCCGCCCGATGGCGAGCCCACCGGCGGTCGCACGCCAGCAGGGCAACGCCGGCGGGTTGGGGTTCCGCCGAACCCAACCCGTCGGCTCTTAGGAGCAGCGGGCGGCGATCATGCTGCCGGACGAAGTGCCGCCCGACGGCGCCACCGGGATGGGCCCGGTGCCGGACGAAACGCCGCCCGACGGCGTCACCCGGGCGGTCGAACCACCCGCACTGACTCCGGTGAGTTTTATCTTTTTTTTTTAAAAAAAAAAGGGTGGGAGGCAGACCATGGCCGGCGGCTACGTGGTGCGGGCACCAGAATCCAGAAAAGACTCCAATCAATTAACTCAAGGTCACTGTGGCTTTGATCGAGTCCTGTAAATAAATTCAATAAGTCAGAAAGCAAGCCTCAATAAGTCAGAAAGCAAGCCAAGTCAGGACATGTTGCATGTTTCTACCACCACCTTTGCACACCCTTGGAGCACCACCTCGGCATCCACATCAACATCAGCTGGCCACCTCACCACCACTCCAACCAATGGAAGCACGCCAACCAGGATGAAGTCAAGCATAAGGAGCCGACCACATCATCTCATCAAAGAAACCAATGCAACGTCATGCCACCTCATCAGAAGAACCAATCACCATGCCACCTCATACAAGTTGACACGTCACCCAAATTCAAAGTCCAAGAGGTCGGCCACAATTTAAATGCAAGAAAATTTCAAATGGGAGCCAACAACTTTTCAAATCCTCCCCCTTAAAGCCGGCCAACTTTCTTTCCTTTTCTCTAGCAACCAAGCCTTCAAATGTGGAGCGCCATTCATTATGTGTTTAAATTTCAAATCATGAGGAAAGTCTATAAATACCTCCTCATGATATCTTGTAATTTCAATTGATGAATGAATAAAAAGTGCTTCTTTCTTCCTTAGCAATCTTGCTTTGTCACCTTGAGAGAAGGTTGGGCGTGAGGCCCTTGTTCCAAGTTGGGCGTGAGGCCCTAAAGCCACTACCACATCCACCGCTGCCCTACCTCCTCTCGCCTCCTTTTTCTTTTGTGATTTCCATTCCCCTCTCACGCCAAAGTTCTAATCCCTATTTCTTTGCAGGTCCTTAAAGTACTCCATGTCATTGGGTCAATTATCCTTCCAAACCAATAGCAAAAGGGCCCTGTTGCAACGGAAGATGAAGCTTGGTCATCCAATCATCAACCTTCGAGAGTGAGATCAAGGATCCTCCTCCAAAAAAATTTCAGAAGTTCAATGTTTGGTAAACCTCAACTCTAGGTCTGATTTATTGAAGGAAGTGTCCTAATCAAGTGGTTTCTCAACCACAACGGTCCATTCTTCTAAGTCCTAAATGAATTAGTACATGCGGGTAACTAGTCTTGAAATTACTATGCTCATGTTAATGTTTTCTTATCCCATATGTGACTGAATTTTCTGCTGCTATTAGGCTAGTTAATCAACATAACTTACTGATAATCCTTATGTTTAAATCCCTCGCATTCATCCCGCATCACTACGCCGGATCCTCTGATGGCTCATGGCGGCATATGCCGGCCAGATCCGGCGTCAGCAGGGTCATTCTTCCCCTTTTGGGGTTGTTTCTCAAATCCATGAATCCGGCCCGATCCGGCATTTGGATGGGATGGAAGCCATGGCTGATCCGGCATTGGGGTTGTTTTGCCGGCCATCACAGGGTCGGACCATCCCATTGCCAAGTCCCTGCGGCCGTGGAGGACTATCCATGGACTGTCAAAAATGGGTCTTTTACCATGATCTGGTTCTCCCCTTTACTGTGATCTGGTTCTAGGATGAACCAGGCTCTGATACCACATGATAAAAACCATCTTAAATAGGATCATAATAGAACCAATCTTGAAAGGAAGCATACCTGGATCCATGATAGACTGAACGATCAAAGCTTCCTTTGTTTTCTGGATGATCAAGTCCTAAGTTCGTATCTCCCTCTTGGCCCCTGTTCGAACACTCAGGAGATGGAGTCCAATTTTCTGTTCGCTTGCTAGGCAGAGGGTGAGACCCGTTATGTTATCCTACCATCAAGGATAATGCTTCCACTTCTCACGGAATCGTAACTGACCACGATGTGGTCATGTGGGTCAAAACCCAACAACATGGTGTTGTGGTTCAAATTTGGCTCGAAGGTGGCCACACCGGGAGAAACAAGGAAGCTGCCTGCCGGAGTGGAGAAAGAAGAGCCATCTTCCGTGCGACGGCGTACCTACACAAAGTCTCACTAGTGATTCCGGTGAGGGCCCTCCGATGCTCAAATTAGAGTGGATCTTAGTTGATCAAAAAAGTTCCATAGGTGTTACCTAATGGGGCTATTTATAGTCCCCGTAGAAGTGCCTAGGTGGCGAGGTATGACCCATCCTTATCATGGGAGGAGATGGCTTTTAGCCAGATGGCGCGCAGCTAGAGCTTGCTTGAGGCGCACGGTGTAGGGCGTTTTTATGAACGGTAAGATGTTGGTAGATGTGGCAGGGTATGGCTGGGGCAGCATGGCGTCGTCCTTGATTGTCGTTGGTCACCAAGCAAAGCATGGCGCGATAAAGTTGTAATGTACGGCCACATATGCGAGCATAGGCGTGTGTGTGGATGCGGACGTGGGCGAGATCAAGCTCGATGAGAGGTCGCATCATATACTCGGTGAGGTCAGCCCAGTGAGTGTTGAGGTCAAGCTCGCTCGAGAGGTCGCGCATATATTTAGTGAGGTCGGCTTGGCGGGTGCTGAGGTCGGCCTAGCCTCTCCGATTCTAAAGTCTGCTCGGTAGGGTGCCTTGAGCTCGTGGGTCGGGGTACGTTGTTGGATAGGGCGTCCCGAACTTGGCCAAGGTATGTCATCGAATATCAATGGCGCCTCGAGCTCGGGTCGAGGCGTGTTGGCGAATATAAAGATGCCCCGAGCTTGGATCGGGGTGTGTTGGCGAATATAAAGGCACCCCGAGCTCGGGTGGGGTCGTATCGGCGAATATAAAGGCGCCCCGAGCTCTGCTGGGGCGTGTCGTCGTATAGTGCAGTCGAAGAAGCTCTTTGGCTCGCCGGCAACGCAGCAGGGCGCCCCGAACTCGGGCCTAAGACGTCATTATAAACATTAGAAGAGGTTGCTATAGGTCGTAGCAATAGAGAGATTCGGCCGAGGTCGGCCGAGCTTTCGACGAAGTCCAAGATCAGATTGGCTCTTAACAGAATCGAGGTCTGGCCTGGTCGGTGTCGAAGTCTGGCTGGCTGGAATCGGATGATCCCTTATTCTGAGCAAAACGATCCATTTTGCCCCCCATCACATGGCACCTTGGTATCTAATCTAAAGAACTTTTTCTTGGTACCAACTTCACGCCCATAGCGTTATTTTAAATTTATATATTTTACTATTACACAACAAGAAACTTGGACATTAGCGACGCTTTTTTTGGCTATTAGCGATGCTTAAAAGCGTCGGTAGAAACCATCCCGACGCTTTCCAAAGCGTCGGTAAAGCATCGCCTATGCTACAGTGGAAAAAATATTTTCCGACGCTTTTAAAAGCGTCGCTAATTCCAATTTCACGACGCTTTAAAGCGTCGCTCTTTCCCGACGCTTTAAAGCGTCGCGAACTCCCGACGCTTTTAAAGCGTCGCGAATTCCCATTTGCAAAAAAAAAAATTACCATTTGCGGTCTACATCTTCTCCTCCATTCAGAAATACAAACAATCTCCCCGATCGGTACCTTCATTCCATCCGCGCAGAGTGGTTGGGTTTGGCTATATAAACAGTTTTTTTTTTCAGATCCACCGATGTGGGACTAAGATGAGGTGATGTTTTGGCTTCCGACGACGCTTTTAAGCGTCGTTATTTAACGACGCTAAAAAGCGTCGTTAAAAGTTTCGACGACGCTTTTAAGCGTCGTCATTAGCCGACGCTTTTTAAAAGCGTCCGCAAATGTTGACGGGAAAATTTTTTTGCCGACGCTTGGAATAAGCGTCGGCAAATAAGAGTCGGTAATGTTCTTTTTTTGTGTAGTGTTAGGATGCATGACAGATTTCAATAAGCTAAACAATTTGGACCTATATACAATAAAGCGAATTCTTAGTGACTGAACGTCATGTGCATGCCAATATGCGTTAGGTAGGTTATTATTGTGCATCTCAGGACTCGTGCTCGGTATCAATTGGAGGCCTATAAAGTCACACATGTAGCCTGCAGCCCACAACGAGTGCACCAATCAAGTATTGGACATATGTTGGGGCACAAGATTCTTAGGTATAAAGGATCTGCACTTATGCCAACTTATAGAAGATGGTTGATTTTAATGAGAAAAATCTTAATAATTTTCACTTGAATCCATAAAAAATGCATGTACTTTAGCTCGTAAGGTTTTTGTCGGTAGAGCCTTAGCTAGTAATGTTTTTGCTAATAGAATTTTTTAACAAAAAGTTGTTTGCAGTTTACTAATTATATTTTTGACGTTCTTCGAAACTGCAATATTTGTGAAAAAGTGCCTTTATTATTTAAAATAACAATAAAAGATATTGCATCGTGGTTTCAGTTATCTAACTATTTATACTATCAAAAACTATTATCATAAAGTCTTCTTAATTTATAAATTTTTTATTTTAATATTTTAATCTAAATAATACAACACATCTGATATTATTATTTTCAAATAATATGATAATAATATTTTGTTATAGTATTATATTATTATCATGGGTATTTCATCTCTACAAAAAATTTTATTAACATAAGAATACTTTCTCGACATATCTAAATTAGATCTTTTGCACAAAAGCTCCGAATGGAGCTTTTTTCTTGACGACTTTTTTTAGTGCTTTGAGTAAGTAGAAAATTGTTTAAAATTTTTACCAAACATCTCAAAATGATGCAAAAGAATCTTTAATCCTCTGAGAAGTGCTTTTTAGCCCCTAAAAAATGCTAAATTGGGCCTCAGAGGATGATGAAAGTTGACATAACATGAAAAACCGAGAGAGATAAAGAAAGTTGATGGATAGTATCAGTCATATCAACCAAGACTATTTGTAGTAGCTTTGAATATTCAAGTATATTTAATAATTAGAAGAAAATATTTATGGATGATTGTCTAGAGGAGAGATAGCAATGGATGTTCTTAGTATAATACAAACCTGGCCCAAAACCAATGTGAAATGTGAGGCTTGGGAATGTAAAATACATCTATCAAGCTATTGAGTTAGGTTGGTGTCCAAAATCAGACATGAAATAATACCAAAAAAATAAAATTAGACTTAAAATTTTATTAAGTTGATGTTGGACATAGGTTTGAATCGAATCCATGGATTGAGTTGTTTTATGTATGTCTATAGATGTAATATTTTAATATTTCTTCTCTCTTACTTATCTTAACAAACAAATATATGAAAATATTCCAAATTTTCTACTATGGCAATGACATTTCTTGTGGGCCTTTATGTCATGGATGGAAGGACGGGAATCAACAGTCACCCTCTCTCTCTCTCCCTCCCCTTCCTTGATCCCTTCTCTCTCACTCTTTCAGTAATCAGTCCTTGTCTTCTCACTTCACCATCAAGATAAGAGTCAAAAGTAGCGAAGAACCTAAAACTTGATCAATATCATTTATACTTAGACCTACTATTAGATAAAGTTGAAGCATTGTAAATTATATTCGGGTTTGAGTTCAGACTTCAGAAATGGGGTTTAGGTTTGACCATAATTATAACCAGATGCAGTCTTCACTTGGCTAAAAGATAGTCGTTGGACAATGCATGTGTGGAACAACACGGAATTTAAACAGTTTAGCATTTACATTAGATTATAGATATATTCCCTGTTTTGGCTGACAGAATTCTTTTCAATTCTATCTCAAAGAAATAGAGAAAGGAAGAGCTAAAATAGAGTAACATTCCATTTAGCAGTTTTTTTGAATTTTTTAAAAGAGATTTTAATGGACTATAAACAAGGATGACAATAGGTTATTAGGTACATTCTTGTAAAAATCAGCCACTATGGATTTTGGTCTGAAAATGTATTCCTAAAGTATCAAGATAGCATTACATGGTATGAAGCGATTGCTATTGGGCAAAAACCCACCATAGTGGCTGGTACACTACGAGCACAAAGTAGGTGATTTTGTTCCTTTCCAAACTGGACTGATTTTTAATTGGAATAGTCTAAACAATCAACTGCTCAAATAGGTCGACCAAAGCCACTCAAATTATCTCATGCCCTAGCCAAAGATAAAATGCTAATTAAAGAAGAGGAGAATAAGAAGTGAATTATGTTATACAATTATCAACATCTTTCTTCTAAAGTTAATGACATGGGATTATGCACAATTTTATCTTATCAGTAATATTCTTATTTTTGGTGGATGATAATATTGGCCACTAGATTGTGGATATTTATATTTTATATTGATGTTGATGTGATATTATGATGTTAGATAATATTGTATAGCTTTATCCTTATTTTTTTCATTTCTAATGAAGTTCTTTTTACCAACTCACCAACGACTTCCTGCGCACTACTCGATGCTCATAGTCACTCTCCCTTTCTCTCTCTTTCCCTCTCTCTCTTGGAATCTCTAGTTCATTGGTCTCTCTCCATCTCTAAACCACCCTCTCTTCTCTCTCTCTCTCTCTCTCTCTCTCTCTCTCTCTCTCTGTGTGTGTGTGTGTGTCATACTTAGCCTCTCCCATTATCCTTTTGTTTCTCTCTCCAACGAGGCTTGTCACTCTTGCAATCAATAGGAGGCAAATATACCTGATCTTGGAGGCATATCAGGCTCAAGGGACAAGCCCTACACCCGAGATAACCTTGACCCTCCCTCTATTTTTGAATTAGGGATTGATGGTATTCCTGGAGGCTAGATTGAGCTTGGTGGTGCACATCTAGATCTTAATTACTAGTCATTAGATCTGTAGTCACAACCCCTGATATGAAAGAATCATGGGTTGTCAAGCCTTGGGTGGGTTCTCCAAATTAGGTGGACCCTTCATATACTCGGATTTAAAGTGAAATTTATGGTTACTTTAGATCTTTTTAGAAAATCTAATCATCTATATATTTTGTCTAGATCATACAGAGCATTGTTGGAAGAATTTCTATATTTTGTAACCGGATCTGTAAGCATATATCTCTATCTAGAGCTTTACAAATACATTCATGTTTTATTTATACAATCTATCTTATAGCTAATACCTTGATCTGCATATGTATATTTTGTATTGTATTTAGTACATAGTTGTTTAAAAAATATATATTTACAATTCATGAAAAGAAATGAATTTCAAAACATGGATCAAGTATAGAAGACAACATTGTGTATGCTTGTTGGATTTCCATGATGAAAATGTACTTCAAGAAAAATGTTTGATTGATATGGCATGTAATGTGCCACTTGAGCATGATCATGGGCATGAGTATTTAAATTGCACATTGGAATTATTTGAAAGAGATGCCAAACCTTGTTTGAAAATGGATAGACATTTGAAGAAATTATTTTTACTATATGACTAAGAACAATTAACTGAAATGGATGTGATGTTTGCTCTCTAGTTTGACTATGATCATATATATTCATGATCTGCTTTCCTTTCAGGCCTAGCCAGTAGGGCGATTGCTGGAATAGACTGATCGATGGTGTATTTTATATTCAAAAATTATTTTTTTTTAGCCTAGCTAGTCAAGGCAATCGTTTACACATGCTATTAACAGATATATCTCCTATGTGATTCAGAGCTAGTTTTCTTTTAGGTCCAGCCTGTTAGAGCGAAACGTTAGCATATATGGATTGATAGCATGCTATTGTATTCAAGAGCTAGTCTCTTATGGCCTTGCCATGGGGTAGGTCGTAGTTGCAAAGATTGAAAAGGATAAAAATATGTTATTACTTTACTTAAAGTTTTATAAAAGGGGTTTTCTCAATGGGATAAATTTAAAAGTTTTTTTTTATTCCAAGATTTTGAAGGTGAAATATCTAAATTGTTAAAAATCTATTTGTCGGTTGTAGATTTCCTTCTTGAGAATTTACTAGATTAGTTTCTATTATAATATTTGTATTTATGAATATCATTTTATTTAGTTATATCACTACAAGAAAACTTATCTTTTCCGGCGCTTTTTGTAATCTTTACCGACGCTTATAAGCGTCGGCTAAAGTTTCCGCAACACAAACAGAAGCGTCGCAAAAGCGTTGGCGATACCGGAGTGGCAAATATTTTTGCCGACGCTAAGAGAAAGCGTCGGAAAAAACTGGGCTTTCCCGACGCTAATGTAAGCGTCGGCAAAAACACATTCGCCGACGCTTTAAAGCGTTAGGAAAGCCCAAAGGAAGCCCAACTCTGGGTTTTCGCCGATGCTATAAAGCATCGGTAAATGTATTTTTACCGACGCTATAACGACGCTTATATAGCGTCGCCTAAAGGGATTTTTACCGACGCTTTGTAAGCGTCGGCGATGGCGTGCCAGCCCGTGCCAAAGGGGGTTTTTAACGACGCTTTAAAGCGTCGGGAGTGAATTTTTTTTTAAAAAAAGAAAAACAAAAGCATATTAAAAAACATATTATAGCAATATGAACCTGCATTACATTTACATCAAAATAAATATTCAGATCATTCAAAACATTCATATTGTCATATATGATTAAATTTACATAATAAGTTTAGAATTACAATGTACTTTAAAAAATATAAGAAAGATACATATAAAACTTCTTAAATAACAGTCTAAAACGTATCAGGGACCGGATTCAGCACCATCATCATCTCTACGAGCTATTGAAGTATCAGAAATCTACAAACAAAAAAAGAAAAATATTAGAAGTTAGGAATATGAAAATCATTAACTCATGCAAAATAAGTAATAATTATGTAAAATCATCAAATATATATAGTTATTTACCTGAGGAGGGAGAAATCGTTGTAACATAGATGAAATATGCTCAAGCTGAGACTGCAAAGTTTGTTGGTTTTGCTTCAACTCCGCCAACTCTGCCTGATGGCGATCCTTCATATCTTCAATTGTTGCCTGAAGTTTACTAACTTCTGCATTGGTACTGCCTTCTCCAGCATTTCTTTTATACATGCCCACCGCAGACAACTGAGTGGGGGTAACTCCAACGCCATAACCCCTCACTCTACCATAACGCTCCGGGCCCAGTAATTCAGCGAGCACCTGAGCTTCGACATGACTGGTCGCGTCGGATGATGATGACTCCCGACGCGCTCTGAAATAAGAGTTGTTGCCTTGTCCTATATCTCTCAAAAGAAAAAGTCATATTAATGCATGCCAATAATAGAACTAATAAAAATATCATTGAAAGAGTCAAAGATGAATACATACAACTATATCTCTTGACTCCTCCCGAACAAAACTGCCATCTCTATGGGTGTGAGTCATCTTATAAAACTCCACCGTACCAGGCTCCCTCCCATTATCATCCATCTATAACAAAATGTATATTGGCAAGCTAGTTATCATGATACATGCTATATGATAGAACAGTTTAAAATGATTTTAAAGAGTTGCAAAAAAACTTACGAATTCAGCTTTACGTCGAGCATAACTCATCGAGCCTGAAATATGAGGAACAGTCTGAGAGGCTCGTGCAGCTCTACCTATGTTGGAATATGTCTTCCCAAAAAAAAAATAAACAATATAAATTTGTAATCTAAATTATTAGCAAAAACAATCTAAGGTATTGAAAAAATATACACAACCTAAGCTTTTTCGGAAAACCAATAGTGGACAAGCACCCTCCACTGATGAGGGATTACATCAGGAGGACAAACACGAGCAACCTTCTCTTCTGTCATACCATCGTGCTTCCAGTCCGCCTTTAACTTGACCCTTTATTCTTTCCACTTGCGGTTGACGGACTTCAGCACCCAATCATGACTCTCTTTAGGAAGCAAAAACTTTTTCTACACCAAAGTAATTAAAGAATATTATAACAATGTTAAATTAAAAAATAAAATTGTGATAGTAAGCAAATTCAATTCTTTACCTCAATAACTTTAAGAAGCTCAACCTTATACGAAGGAAGCATTTCATTCCATTTCGTATAGTTGAGCGGACACAACTGACCCTTCCGCGCAACCGATCCTAGAAAAGTCGATAAAATGCTTGCAGCCCTCTTGATGGGCTGCCCCAGTTCATTGCAATGTACCACGATCTTCTCATCCTCACGTAGGCTCCACACGTCCCGTGCTCGAGTGGGTCCTCGTGTCCTCCTCACTCTCCCCAGTCCATCTATAAAAATAAAATAAAATATCCATTAATTAAAACATTAAAGGCAAATGATTTAATATAATTAGATTGTAAGAAAAATTAATATATAAAATATAAATCAAATTACCTTGGATGTGCACGTCATCCATGTCTGGACAATCAACAGGTGGCACGTGCTCAGACTGAGACTCGTGCTGAGAATGGGACTCGTGCTGCTGGGACTCGTCGGGCTGCTGGGACTGCAAGGACTGATCGGAAGAAGATCCCACAGTTGTGTGCTGAAACTCAACATCTCTGAATCATTTTCCTCGCGGCATGTTGTTACCTAGTATGCACAAAAAGAAGCAATATTAGTTAAATAATAAATAAAATCTAAATATTGATTGCGGTGCTCACCAATTCTTTGGTAAGATTGTTTCTGATGCTGAGCTGCTCGATACACTACCCATTGTTTACTCATGATATGTTAACAATTCATGCAACTCTGAATCACAACTCATTCTTGCATAAGAGCTTTTATTTCTCAGAAAGAATGGTTGGAAACAGATGTTATAGATGCTAAAAGGAATGAAAGATTTTATTAATGTTTCGCCTTCTCCTTCATATTGACCTTTGTGCTAGTATTCTTGTTAATGCTATAATTTTTTTAAAGCAAATTAGCAAGTATAAATCTTTCTAAATGATTTTCTCAAAAATCATTACCTAATGAAACAGAAGAAACATATCAGTAATCACATAACTGTCAAAATTGTCACGAGAGAGAAAGAGAGATGTAATTCATAAGTGCGGGAATAATGTATACCTGTTTACAAGTAAGGCAAGTATCACTCCTTTCATCCACTGAAGAATACACTGTATGTGCTGATCTTTATTGTTTCTGTTCCTAAAAGTGAGCATTCAGAATAGGGGACAAAGCAAGTCTCCAATATACAACTAAAGATGAGGCATGCTGTAGGTTTCTGAGAATCCCGTTTCCACATAGACTTTTGTTCCATTTCTACATTAGATGCTTTGTTGGAACCATTTCTCTTTATAAGAAAAAGAAGAAGAAAATTTAACAAATCTTGTGGAGCTAACAGGTTTGAACCATGAAATGGCGCCATACTTCGCTAATTTTTTAGTCTTAGGAGATGAGCTGTACCAAAAGAATGCAGATGGACTTCTCTTGAGGCTAAAATGAAATGAAACCAGACACTATTAATTTCCGGAATGAACTGCTAATTTGACTAATTGATAATTCAAATATCGATTGAAATCTTAAGAAATAAAATAGAAAATACTGGCTGATATTTTGATATTATATTGACCAACATACTAAGTTAATAACCAAAAACCTATGAAAATATTAAAACTTTATTTATGAAAAGAATGATTTTTAAAGAATTAGACATCCCCTTGGAGACTGAAAATATTTTTACAACAGACTAAATATTTTTAAGTCAATGATATGCACTTAATAAACCTTCACCTGTTGCTCAGTTGGCTTTCCAATGGCTGCCTTCCCCATTCTCCTCAAGAAACAAAATGTCAAAGAATTAAAGAGATAAGTGCATAAATATGGAGATATCATAAAAACCCCTTTTATCCATCTGAATAGCTAGCATAGCACTTAAAGAAATGGGATGAAGGGAGAAATTAAAATCAAGTTACACCATCCTGATGATTAGAAAATGCTTAGTAGCTCTGTCATGGATCATCTTCCACTACCTACCTTCACCAACATTTTACCATGGACTATGTATGGTCCACAACATTATTGTCTTCCTCCCCTGTATGTAAGTCCAGATGCAATAATAAGAGGCGCAAACAAAATTATGGTCAAAGATATCAGAACGGAATATATTTTCCAGATATAACATTAAGTTCAATTGTCTCAAATAAGACCTCAGCAATCAGTAATTTCAGCCTCTTCATTCACTTCATCCACAGTAAGACGGTCTTCCCCAGCAATTCCTCACCAGGTGCTTGGCGAATGTCTGGAAAGGATCTCAATGTCATCACTTTATGTGCATGGTGAACTGCACCATAACACAGCACTATATCTGAATCATTAGTACAAGAACTGAAACACACCAAAGATGACGCAGGCATGCCGAATTTATTGACCATATAGATAATACCTGCTTTATCCACTGTTTATCAATCAGTCAGGAGTCAGGGCACTCTGAATGAAGTCATCTCTGTGATCTATTTTCATGATACTCAGTACTCATTACTCACCTTATAGAGACATTGTCTTTACTCAATGTACAAGCAGCACCACACATTTTGGTGTACATTATTTTCCCTTGAATTCAGTGTTAACCTTACCAATATTATAGTATGTCCTCATCAGTTAAAACTTCAAGAATAATGGTTGTTTTGTTGTCACAATCCCTTAGTTGCTTCCACAATGTTGAGACTCATCTACGCTTTACGACCTTTAAGATGTTATCATGTACTAATATGCATGTTTAGTAATTAGATGACACATCCCAACTATCAAATGCCTTGAACCCTTATAATAACACGCGAACAGCATCCTAGCATGTGAGGGTGAGTTTTGAAATCTGGCATGCACAAACCCTAAAAGGAAAGTTTATCTACTCAATTCATCAATGCAGGAAAGAACCCTAAAATCCAAGTCGATTGGCGTGGATTACCAAAATTGAGTTATCTATTAATTTAATGACATATCTATCTTGGCCTCAAAAAATCTTTTGAATTATCTCTTTCTCAGGCGGAGGGAGATGGGGTCGGCCGGTCGGCGCCGCAGAGGAGGAAGGAGGAGAGGAGGACGCGGACGGTCGCTCGGCGCCAGAGAGGAGGGAGGAGGAGAGGAGCTTGCCGTCGTACGTCGCTCGGCGCCGGAGAGGACAAGGGCCGCTCGCTCGTCGTCGGAGAGAAGGGAGGAGGAGAGGAGCTAGGGCTTGATCGATCGGTCGGAATGCAAAATGAGGAGAAGGGGGCCGGCCGCTTGGTTTTGGTTGTTAATTTGACTTTTGACGACGCTTATAAGCGTCGTCTTAGACTGTGAGTACAACGACACTAATAAGCGTCGTCTATTTCTACCCATTTTAAAAAAGCGTACGCTTTTTCTGTAAGATTACGACGACGCTTATGAGTGTCGGCTATTCTTAAGAATTACTGACGCTTAATTAAAGCGTCGGCAAATGTCGGCGGTATTGTATTTTTTCCCGACGCTTATCCCTAGCGTTGGGAAAAAAGCATCGGAAAAAGGCCGATTTTCCTGTAGTATATGCTTGCTCCAACTAGAAATATAGAGGAGTTATTGTGCTGTTATCTCACCTTTTGTTTTTCTTTTCTTTTCGAATGTTGACGAATAGCTCAAAAAGGATTTTGGTACTGAGAGCAGGAAAACTAGGACCTAGAAAATTTTCCCTTCTAGTTAAAAATAAAAATTTTGTGGTTGATATTTGATCAAGACAAAAGTCAATGGCTGATGATTTTGTTTTTGGTTAATTATGAACGTTTATTATTTAAGAATTTTCTAAGTGCTATAGTTTTACTGACTGATTTTATGCAGCAAATATCTAGAAAAAATTTAATATATTCTATAGGTCAAACGTTGTAGCATGAGCAGCCATACGTTTGCGCCTGCTTAATTATTAGTGGGAAGAGATGTGACACATTCATTTCAAATTACAAAACTTAAAGTTGAACGTAGTAACAGGAAATGGCATGATATTATATTTAACTTGAATGGCCAGGGGTTACAGTTCAATTTATAAGGTCCCATGGTTGTTGTACGGATAGTGACTAAATGCTTGTCCCCCTCTGGTTGACTCTAATTTAACTTTGTTCACAAGTCCAGTTGCTTCTTGGCTATTAAAATGAAAACTTAAGCTGCTCTATTGGCCTTTGTTTTACTATGGAACAAGAAGATTCAGAAGACCAAACAAGATTAATGGATGATCAAGAGTTTGTACTAAGATATATATATATATATATATATATAAATTGTTCCCGAGAACTCATTTGCTCTCACTGTATAAAACAAAGTAAACTTCATTTACAAGTTAAATGGAATTTGCGATGTTGGATCATTCTTATTGGTCAGTCTAAATCGAACTTCCTAATCAGCCAGAAGACAAAAGCGAACAAGATTAGCAGTTGCATATAGTATGTTGCAGCAATCAGGAGGAGCTACTCAGGCCACTAAATTCCAGGTATCATATGTTTACTCCTGAGAATCAGAAAAAAAATGGGGGAAAAATATTATAGTGCACAATATGTTTTCAACTAATTATAAAAGGTCAAGCATACGGAAAATGATACAAAATCTTTATCCCAAGGAATCATGTTAGTTAATTAATGACAGAGTTAACACTCCGAATAAGTGACATAGCATTGCTATACAAAAGTTTCCGTTACAAATACATGACATTAATTGAACCAATGAAGAAATGTAGGAACTGCAGCTATCATGGCAACACAATGTCGAAGATAAAGAAAGATCACCAATACTCTCTCCCTCTCTCTCTCTCTCTCTCACACACACACACACACATACACGCATTTTCAATGCAATCTCACTAAAAGTTCCAAAAATACTGTCAAAGTAATTTCTTAGCATTTTCAAACTCGAAGCTACTATAATGACTGCCAGTTAAACGTTGGTGTCTAGACTGATTACTTCTAACCATTGACAGCTTCATTTCTGACATCGATCATTTGAATAAACCTATCATGCTTTATAGAGGTTGACTTCTTTTTATTCTCTCTAAATCAAGGCAAATACCTTCTGAAAGCATCAGCACAGTCATCATGGCCATGTGTCTTCGTAGCATAATAGATATCATCCCCACTGAAAGTCTTGCACTTCTCCTAGCGGCATCTTTCGGGGGCTTGCCCAGTAACGAAGCTGATGAACTTGGATGCACGTTCCTAAAGAGTTTCTTTCGCTTTTTTGGATATCCTAGCATTGGGCGGCATATGGTTCATGATTCATCCTACAGTGGTTATCAGCAAGAGGTGATCTTGCCCATTGATGCATTCATCTCCTTGGGTTTTATTTGTTATGGCTCTTGAAATGTTGCGGTCAAGACCATTGTAATGCAGATGGCATCTATACTCTCCTTTATTTCCATAGAGAAGAACAGACCTAAACCCATTGAAGGGAGACATGTTGCACTCGGGCCTCTTTGGATTTCTACGTATAAATATATAGTCAGAGGCTCACGCGCATCAAGTGCACCAACATCTCTAACCTAGTTTGTTACAGTGGAAGAAAGGGCATGACTCAGATATGTCTTATATTCTTGAACTACTTAAAGGTGGAATGTTCTGATTCTAGATGCCCAACATTGGTTTCTATGTCATTAGATCATTCATCACTCCAAAAAATGGAGCTACTAGTCCAATAACTAGTAGATCCTATTAGGTTAAGTACTTTCTTTTTTTTTTTCTAAATGGATGTATCATACAGAACTGGGACAGACATAGGCAAAAAAATCAAAAAATACAAATCTTAGAGCACACCAGGCAACTCTCTCGCCCCAATTCAAAGAGTGTCACTGGAGTGGTTGGCCACATATAAGGCCTCCCAATCCGCTGCCCCGGTAGCCTCTCAGTACACATGCTTCGCGTGAAAGACCATCCTATCACAGACCATAGCCCGAATATCTCTAAGTAGTGGATGGTAGTCGGCCACACTCTGTTAGATCTAAGCAATAACCATCGATGAATCTCCCTCCAGCATAACAGCTCTAGCCTGCAGAGCCCGCCTAGCATAACCTAGGCTTCCCAAGCCGCCCTCAGCTTAGCCTCCGGGACATTAGGCTAACTACTTACAAATTGTTGATTTGACAATTAGTTTTTTTTATTAAAACAAAAAAAAAAAACTGCCGTCCGATCATGTTGTTTTTAATGTGGTTTGGACAAGTAGATATGACCATGTGATACAAGCTTACTAGAATGCATGAAATGTTATTTTGTGAGAAGATATGATTCATCATACATTACTTTAAAGATTATTAATTATTCTTACAATACTTCAATATTATGAATCATATAACAGAGATTCCAAATAATATTTTCTGGGTAGGAGTGGTATGAAACTCTATAATCTTTTGATGCCCCTTGTTTTGCAAAAGATGGAGTGACAAAAAACTAATGGGTTCATATTACTAAATTCACCATAAAATCGTAAAGATAAGTTACTTTTACTAGTTCTAATCTATGGCATGTATCTACCATTTTTATAGTCGCCAGAACTTTTATACAGTAAGACTGCTTTCCTTTTTCTGAGATTGGTCAAAAAAATCTAAAATATGTGACTAATATATATCTTATTTCATGAATATAAAAAATTGAGGACAAAAGTATGCTTGTAGAAACCAAAGTTGCATGTGGCTAATTTAATTAGTCTATTTCAATGGTATTAGAAACTTTTCTATATTGTAAATTCCATGTATAATCAATTTATACAACCCATCTAGTCAGGATAATGTCATTCCAAGATATATCTTCCACATATCAGTTTTGTACCCAAAAACCATTTAAAAAAAAACTGACTTTATATCAAATTTGTAAAACTTCCACTTATCATGTGCAACTAAGCCAAAACAGTTCTAGCAATAACAAATTTAGCAACAGGAGTAAAAGTTTTATCAAAACCAATACCACGTTGTTGTTGGTATTCTTTTGCTATAATTCTTGCTTTTAGCTTTTGAACCTCTCCATCTAGCTTGTACTCTTATTTTGTAAATCCACTATTTCAAACCAATGGCTTCTTGTTTTGATCCAGGAGGATTACCAGACTCGATGTCGACCACTTTGACTACTACTAGAGAGAATCCAAGAGCAATATCTGCTACATCAAGAAGCCGAACCATGGGCCAAATTTTCAAAGATCATAACTTGATCATATCACACTTGATTGAGATGACTTTTTTTAAAAAAAAACTTGGGAACCTTTCGAGATCTATGACATAGAGCCAACCTTCTAAGGAGTTAAAATAGGCTAAAATGCCATCGTTCAAACTATTTTTTTTTTTTTAGAAAAGACTTTAATCGAATGTATCTCCTAATCTAAGAAGAATCAGACGGAGTGATAGAAAACAAAATTAATGTAGGAATCATATCTATCTCCTATAAAATTTTAGTTTTTTATATTTATTTTTACTAGTCATATTTATTTTTGAAAAAGTAGTCCTATTCGAATTAGAAGAGAAGTTCGACCCCAATTGTACAAGGGTGGACCTCACTACTACTATTATAAATAAAACCTTTGTATCTCAGTTTTTGAATCATCAATGAAAGAAAAAAAGACATAAATCCTACTTTCGTAATTTTTTTCTTTTTTTCTAAATTTTTTTTAAGAGATTCAAGTTTAGAGGGTTGAGAAAATTCTTTTTTCTCTTCGATCAGATCAAGTTGATTTCAGTGCTAGGTTCCTCTACATCTATGTGAGCAAGTTATATTAAACCTTCGATCATCTACATTTATGAGAGCTTTAGTTTATGGTCTAAATGCATATACAATGCAAGCAAATGAGAGAAGGGAACCGATGCTTAAAGTAGATCAAAGATCAAAAGTAAGCATGGTTGCTAGTTCCATCTCAATGGATGATGTGATGAAGGAATGTCCCCCACAACTAGAGGAGAAGATTGCCCAACTCACCTTGATTGCATCTCAATTGGTGATGCCTTTAGCACAACCACCAGTAACTCTCGTAGCAAAGTTGTCTTCCATGTTTGGAAACAAGGATCTACTATGAAGTTCAAATGCAAAAGCAAGATAAGTATTTCATTAAGACTTGAGAGCAAAGAAGAGTAAGACTATAAGCTATCTCCAAGTAAAGCCAAGTGGTTCAATCGTGAGGCAGGAAAGTAAGTATTTGACTATCTTTGGTTCTAATTTAGTAGGAGCTAAATCTCCTAAATTGGAAGAGCTGTAATTCAGAAGGATCACCAAACTCCATGGAGACTACTTTGGCCAATACGAGTAAGGCTGAATAGGATCTAGAAGTAAAATCTGCCATATTAAGAAGCTGAATCACAAGCCAAACTTTTGAAAGTCATAACTTGCTCATACGATGTCTGATTGAGATGATTTTTTTTCAAATTGGATAATTTTTATAATTTATGACATAAAGTCACCCCCTAGGAAGTCAAAATGGGATAAAATTCTATCACTGAGGCCTCAAAATAGGCAAGTTAAACAAATTTTTTTTTCAAGAAAGATTTTGATCAAGCATATCTTTCAATCCAAGAAGAATCAGATAGAGCAACGGAAGGCAAAGTTAATGTAGGAGACAAGATCTACCTTCAATAGAATTTTAGTTTTTTTGTTTAATTTTATTAGTCATACCTATTTTTGGAAAGCTAGTTCTATTCAAACTAGGAGAGGAATGCAATCCGAATTGTACTAGGGCAGACCTCACTACTACTATTAAAAATAGAGGCTATGTACCTCAATTTTTAAATTATCAATTGAATCATAAATTGATCATTAATAAAAAAGAGGACATAAACCCTACTTTTGTAATTATTTCATCTTTTTTCTAAAAAAAAATTTAAGAGGTTCGAGTTCAATGGGTTGAAAAAATTCTTTCTTCTCCCTAATTAAAACATATTTAGGAGAAGATCTACAAGCTCTAAAGCATGATTTTTCTTCAGTGATATACTCTTTTCATCCATCATCTTGCACTAATCCTTCGACTTTGCTACATCTTCAAACTTGCATAGCTCAATAATTTGGATATACTGATATCGTTCACAAAATTTAGGAAGAGTCTTAACTCTTCTAGGAGATATTTTTGCAGAAGAATTCTTTTAAGTAGCACTTAATGAGAGAGATCTTGATAAAACTAGAGAAGGATTTAGGTCTTCAATTATCAGAAAGGGTAGAACTTCTATCATCACTATTTTCTTCAAATGAAGAAGGTACATCATCTAGAATGCTTGTAGGATTTTCCTACACAACTTTCCTCCGTTTATGCTTTTTACTCATAAAAAATAGCATCATGGCTAATAATCAAAGAATTTATAGTAGGATCATAAAATTTATATGCTTTACTTCTTTTAGAATACAATTAACATCCACTTAATATAACTATCATCCGGTTTCTATCTTTCTGAGAGGAACACACTACAAAAGAAGGAATAACTCCCGGCGTTTTTTTTTGTCTCTACCGACGCTTATAAGCGTCGGCGAATTCCCAGCCCACGCTTTGCAAAGCGTGGGTCAGACGTCGGGCAGGTGGGCGTGGGTCGGGTTTAACCCGACGCGTCAAAAAAGCGTCGTTGGTCTATGCCGATGCTTTTAAGCGTCGTTCCTTTTATCAGACTCCGACGCTTATAAGCGTCGGCGAGAAGGGTTGGTTACTATGGTTTTAGGCCGACGCTTAAAAGCGTCGTTAAAGGCGTGCCAGTTTACGTTCCTGTTGCTTTTCCCGACGCTTTTAAGCATCGTTTCTTCTATCAGACTCCGACGCTTATAAGCGTCGGCGAGAAGGGTTGGTTACTACGGCTTTAGGCCGACGCTTAAAAGCGTCGTTAAAGGTGTGCCATTAGGTTTACGTTCCTGTTGCTTTTTCCGACGCTTATAAGCGTCGGCATTAAATTTTTTTAAAAAAAAAATTTGTAAAAGTAATTTTTAAATACTCTGTGTACATTAAATTCTTACAAAACAATAGAAACAAATACACTGAATCACATATATAACAAAATACGAGTCACAAACAAGAACTTTGATTACATTCATATTATCATATTTGATTACATTGTACTTCAAAAATATTCTAAAAACATACAAGTCAAATTCCTAAGTACACAATCTACAATATGTATCAAGGGTCGGCATCATCATCTCTACAATATTGTCATTAAGCTTGGGGCGAGCCCAGTCAACCAAGCTCTGCTCCTTGCTCGGGCGAGTCTTGTCCACAGACCGGCGTCCTATTAAGAGCTCAAGAAGGACAACCCCGAAGCTGTAGACATCACTCCTAGCTGTCAAGTGACCTGCTCATAGAATAAAATATGATTCAAAATGAACTCACAGCAATTAATTAGAAAAGCAAATGAATGGATGTTGCATTCCATTCTAACAATGAAGGGAAGCGGAAGAAGGCACATAGGTTTTGATAGATTCTACTTATCATGTTGCTCAAAAAAGATCTCATGATCATCATACAAGATTAATCAAAGGAATCTCCAAAATTTTAAAAACATACAAGTCAAATTCCTAAGTACACAATCTACAATATGTATCAAGGGTCGGCATCATCATCTCTACAAGTAGATGAAGTATCATCAACCTACAAGAAAAAAAAATATTTTAGAAACTAAAAATACGAAAGTCATCACGCTCATACAAGAATACATTATAATTACATAAAATATTCAAATAGATTTAGTTATGTACCGGAGGAGCAAATCTCTGCAAAAAGGATGAAATATGGTCAAGCTGGTCCTGCAAAGATTGTATCTTCAACTCTTGGCTTTGCTTCAACTCCGCCATATCAGTCATATGACTCTGCCTCATCTCCTCTATCCTTGTCTCATATGACTGCTTTATCTGTGCCATCTCTATCTTCAAACTACAAACCTCTGCAGTGCTAGTACCTTGTCTGGCATCTTGGGTATATCGGCTCACTGCAGACAGCTGAGTGGGGGTAACTCCGACACCGTAACCCCTCACGCGACCATAACGTTCTGGGCCCATCAATTCAGCATACACCTGAGCCTCGACGCGACTGGCCGCGTCGGATGATGATGACTCCCCGACATGCTCTGAAATAAGATTTGTAGCTCTTTCCTATATCTCTCTCAAAAAAAAAACAGTCACATTAATAATTTAAAAGAAGTAAAATTAATTAAAAAATTATGATAAAATAAAAAATGAATACATAATACATACAACTATATCTCTCGACTCGTCCCGGACAAAGCTGCCATCTCGGTGAGTGTGGGTCATCTTATAAAACTCTACCTCACCAGGCTCCCTTCCATGCTCTACTATCTACACATACGGAAAGTATATGGGCAAACTATATATCATGATACGTGCTATATGTTAGTAGAGTTTCAAATAGTTTCAAAAGAACTTACGAATTCATTTCTACGTCTCGCATAACTCTTAGAGCCTGAAGTATGAGGAACTGCTTGAGATGCTCGTGCAGCTCTACCAATATTAGAATATGTCTGCCAAAATAAAAGCACATAGTATAATATGATTCAATGTATATATTTGCAATCTATATTAATAATAAAGATAATAGAAGATATTGAAACAACATACGTGACCTGTCCTCTTTCAGAAAACCAGTAATGAACAAGCTCCCTCCACTGCTGAGGGTATACATCAGGAGGAGTCACACGAGCAACCTCCTCCTCTGTCATACCTTCGTGCTTGAAGTCCGTCTTCAATTTTGCTTTATATTCTTTCCATTTGCGATTGAGGGACTTAGCACCCAATCATGGCTCTCTGGAGGGAGTACAAACTTACCCTACAACAAGATTCAGAATGTTATAATAATATTAAACATCTAAAATAAAATTATGATACTAAGCAAATTAATATACAGGAGGTGTCGAATTAAAAAGAATAAATTCAATTCATTACCTGTATAAGTCTAAGAAGCTCAACCTTATACGAAGGAAGCATGTCATTCCACTTCGTATAGTTGAGTGGACACAGCTGACCCTTGCGTGCAACCGATCCTAAAAAGCTTGATAGTAGACTTCTAGCTCTATTGATGGGCTGCCCCAATTTGTTGCATCGGATGATAATCTTCTCACCCGGAGGAAGCTTCCACACATCTTTTGCTTGAGTGGGTCCCCGTCTCATCCTCACCGTTCCTTGTCCATCTATTAAAATTAAATAAAATATGTCTTAAAAAGTTGAAGACAAATATGAACATAAAATATGAACTTTAAATCGAATTACCCTAGATCCGGAGCTCATCCTCCGGGCAATCAGCAGGAGGCTCGCGCTGAGATCCTGACTCGTGCTGCTGGTGCTCACATGGCTGCTGGGACTGCAGGGACTGATCAGAAGTAGATCCCACCTGAGAATGCTGGAACTCCACATCTCTAAATCGTCTCCCTCGGGGCATATTGTTACCTGGTATGCACAAAAAAGAATCAATATTTGGTTAAATGATAAATTTATACTAAATTTCATATTGCTACCCGGTCCTCCCATCTTTAGCTGCGGATCTCTTGATGTTAAACTGCTAACAAACAAAAATAGGATCATCAACACCATCAATCAAACACATTTATAATCTAACACTTACTATCAAACTATCAACCTGAACTATCAAACTAGTTGCTCAACATCTCCTGGTTTATAATCTAACACTTACTAACTGCTGCCGTACCTGGATGAAGATCCATAAAGAATTGAAACAACGAAGTCTTGTTGTACGCGAGATGAAAGTGAGCAGCCTATTAATTTCCATAGAGTTCTCAAGACATAAGATTCAAAAGATTCTCTTGGGTTCCCATTCCACTAGTCCAAAAGATTTCAAATGTTTTTCCAAGTTATACACTTTGATGATAATATTAAGAATGAAAGTAGTACTACATTTAGATGACCACATGCAATTGAACATAAAAAGAAACAAACTACATTCCATAAATTATAAGTCAACTGTACTGGTCTCTACATTGCCATGGACCTCTATTTAAGTACTGGTTCTTCACAACAACAGTTCTACATTCTCTACTACATTCTCTACTTCCACCCATTGTCTCAAAAAGTGGTCGCTGCACCTACTATAGCAGCTGCCATAGTGATTTTGACCCAAAATTGCTACACTAAGCTTCATTGGGACTCTGTGGCACTTGGGTAAAAGTTGCCGAATATATCAAGAAAAAACATGCTATAGCAGCTGCTACACTACATGCTCAAGGCAAGCACTTTATTCCATAAGGGTAGCACCAGTTCCCTAATGGACTGGTCCAGCAATTATATATCAAATCAGCTGGACTAAGAGTTTGTTTGGAACAAGGGTTGGTTTAATGCTTTGTGCCCTTACCAAACGAATGTTGGTACTGGGTGCATGATGTTTATAACTTTGCCTTTAATATTTAATTATTTTTGCACAAAATATTTAGTGAAAAATATTGACATGTTTAAGTAGCCTGTCATAATTACTATATTATGAAGGTTACCTTTACATGAGATTGTAAACTATATTTATATCATAATTACTAAAACTTATGTGATCTGAATCACTCCGATTAGCAAAAGTGATTATGCATTTGGAATCTGGTTTAGGTACTAGAAAGAGATCTTTTAGAACGTTTGCTGTCCTTTGACCAAGCTGCAATAAGTCACCAAATCAAGCACACTGAGATGAATTTAGCAAGAAAGGGAAGAAGATAATATCTTGGTGAAATGATAATATCCACTATCAATGTCAAGGAAAAGAGCATGTGTCACAAATCAATATTAAAAAGGTAAAGAATCTTATTACTGTGATTTGAAAGAAACCCAATATCATGTGATCCGAATGTTTACTAAGGAACATGATATAAGACAACAAACTTTCTTGATCTAAAGGATGTATCAGCTAGATCGGTTACTTTATTGATATTGTAACTAGCCATGAAAGACATCTTGTACCTTTACAATTTAAATCATATGTAAATTAATTGATGCCAGTCTACACAACATTTTTATTGGTACATATTGCTAAACAATATTTTCTAAATATCATTTGGTTGTTCCATTATTTGAAAAGTTCATCAATTAATCATGGTCTACCAGTGCCACAATAGAAGAAAGCCAGATCATCAAGTAAGCATGCAAGGTATAAGATCTTGGTCTTATAAGATCATGGAGAGTCAGGGGAGTTACAAGCCTTTGAGTCTTGGGCGCCTTGCTGCACTTCTTGCCTGCAACAGATATCGACAAGCATGCCATATTCGAAGATTCAAGGTCAAAAATTGAAGACTGACAATAATAGGTCCACAAAACAACAACAACAACATCATAAAACCATGCTACAGAAGTTATAATAAGACCATATTCAACACTTATCAATGCAAGTTCTCAGAAAAGTACTGGTAAATACCGTAAAAAATAAAAGGCATGACTAATGCATTACTATACTAATCAACTGATGAACATACACAAACATGCACATACATGTGGGACTGTGATATTTCAATGTCCCTGTGCTGCCCATCCATTTTTAACTCCTTTATTATAATTGTGATTTAAATGTTTAGTCTTGTAAATACAGCCTATTCATTACATAAAATTGTGAGGAGTATTTATGTCATTTAATCAAGAAGGTGGGAGCAATGCAGTTTGTTTTCAAATTGAGTGCTCTTTCAGAAGAAATGACTTCCCTGTAAACAAACTTTCCTCAGGGAGGTCCAATTCAGAGATTACTCTGAATCAAGAGAGCTGGAAAACTTCAGAAAACTCTTTAATGAAGGATTCATGAGTGACATCCATTATTTAAGTTGTATCTTCTGTTGTCCCTAACAGCTTCTCACACTCTCAAAGTTGGCTACGTGACACAGCTGCATGACTCTTAAAAAGCATACGAGTCTTACAGAACGAACAATATTTCAATTACACCCAAAATTTAAACCAAACATATAATAGCAATAAGAATTCAGTTAAATATTTTCATCATTAATAAATAGTAAAATTTGTTCAACTACATAATGCAAATGTTCATCATATATATGGGGTATATGATGAAGCACAATAAAAAACACAGTGAAACTACACTGTGTTTCACTGGATCCGGGACTGTGACTTCTAAATGATTAATAAAAAAAGATTCGAGGCACTGAATTGCAATAAATTTGTGTTTCAACCAGAATAATCAACCAATTTGTGTTTCTTGAACCCCAAGTTGAGAAAGGGAATTTTGTGATATGAGGAGAAAAAAAAGTACATGAGAAAAGAAAAATAACCTTGAGAGCAGAGAGAGCCTGTTCGATTTGATCGGCAGAGAAACCTTCGAGCGGAGCTTGTCGTAGATGGTCCGGAGCCTCTTCGCTCTTTGAGCTTGTCGTAGGTGGCCGGTCGCTCGGTGCCGGAGACGAGAGAGGAGGATGCGGATGGTCGCTTGCCGCCGGAGAGGAGAGAGGACGAGAGGAGCTTGGCGTCGGACGTCGCTCGGCGCCGGAGAGGACAAGGGTCGGTCGGTCGCTCGTCGTCGGAGAGGAGGGAGGAGGAGCCAGAGGAGCTAGGGCTTGATCGATCGGGATGCAAAATGAGGAGGAGAGGGGTGGCCACTGGTTTTGATGTGAATTTGACTTTTGACGACGCTTATACGCGTCGTTTTAGGCCGGAATATACAACGACGCTAATAAGCGTCGTCTATTCCTAAGAATTACCGACGCTTAATGAAAGCGTCGGCAAATATTTGGGCGGTGAACATTTTTCCGACGCTTTCTCCTAGCGTCGGTAGAAAAGCGTCGGGAAAAGACCATTTTCCTGTAGTGACATGAATGTAGCAAGACAACTAAAAACTTCAAAGTGGTTTATATTAGGCTTCTGTCCTGTCCATACTTCATATAGGGTGATATCTTCCGATGATTATGTGAAGCACTTTTTCAAAACATAGGTTACTATAAACACTAACTCGACTCAAAAATATTAGGAATCCCTAAAGCTTCAGCATGCCTTTTATGGTCTCCCTTAAAATCCTTTGTTTGTACTCTATTACGCTGTTTTATTGAGATGAATAGTTAGTTGGTTATCAATTGCCTGCAAAAACCATTAGCTCCACATTTTTTTTCGAAATTATTAAAAACAAATTCTCATCTTCTGTCAGTGTGAAGGGTATTGATCCAGTAGTCTCTTTACCATCCACAAGATTTTTAAATTTCCAAGACATATGAAATACTTTATTTTTTTGATAAAATAAAAACAAGCTATCCAGCAGTAATCATCCGCAAACGTAATAAAATAAAGATTTTCATTCAATGATGGTGTCGGATCACAAAATCTAAAGCGACTGTTTAGCCCTCCAATTATTTTTTTTTTTAGATGTATCTCAATGATAATTCCTAATATTAAAGGAAGCCTTCTACTTTATCCTTGTGTGCAAAAGATCAAGCTTACAAAACTAAAATCTTCACATTAAAATGTCATACAAAGGAAAAACTTTATTTTAGTCATAGGAAATTCAAACAAAAGATACTTTTTACTTCTATCACCATAAGTAAGGTACTTCAAATTTTCAAAAACAAGAGAGCATTTTTATTCAAAAATTAGCTCACAATAAATAAATTTGAATCCAACCCAGAAATGCAACGCATATTATGAATTTTATCAACACCAACAATTCTTATCTTAACTGTGTCTTTTCCAGGTACCTCTTCGACATAGCCATCACTTATCTTCATGTAGCCCTTTACAAACCTGTCTAAATCAACAAATAAGTCCGATTATCCTGTCATATAATCACTATATCCATTATCCACATATCAAACATTGCTATTTTTCTTTTTAGATTTTTCAACTTTCCTTTTCTTCAATAAATTTAGCATGCTTCTGTTTTAACCTACAAAAATTTTTAATAATCTAAATCTCTTACAATAATGACAATGAATATTTTTTGGGATTGGGCTCGATTATTACCTTTTTGTAATTTCTTTGATTCTGACTATCTGACTCATCATTTCTCTAATTGCCACTAGATCTACCCCCGCATCTTCGTCCATGATCACAACCACATCCTCGAACTCTGGAGTTTTGTCTAGGCTGCTTATCTATATCACCTTTTTCTATGATAGATTTAATGTAGAATGTAAGACAAGATCAGCATATTTTTCCTAGGATCTATTTAGTGTATCTCATCTGATTGCAAAGAATTAAAAAATTTACTAACAAAAAGTTTACTTGAATTTTTAATTGTTCTACTGTGGCAAAAATATGATCACATTTTTTTGTTAAAATTCTAAGGATTTTCAACTACTTTTTTTTATTTTTAATAGTGCATCTTCTACACACATCTAATTATCTCTCTTCATAACTTTTAAAATAAATCATACACCAATTCACGTTCATTCATGAATAAATTCTCTAATTTTCTTCTAAGAGTTTAAAGTTCAACCATTCTTACCTTTGCATTGCCACGGAACTCCTACTTTGGAGTAACCCACCCTCACGGGAATTCTTGGTCGTTGAGACTCTATAAAAGATGCTTTCCCTACCATGCTAACTGAAGTACAAGGCTTTGTAGTCATTTTTCTTGACATCCTTTAGAGCATCGCTTGTCAAGCCATTTTCATCTCACCCCTTTCCTCTTCGTCTCGAGATTCTGAAAGTGGAGAAGGATTGTCGCGCCCCAAATCTAGAACTTGATATGGCCGGGCTACTGAGGGGTACAACTAATGATAACACGAAGCCAACATTACATTTAGCTTTCAATTCCATCTCAATTATAATAAAATAAATAGAAATCAAATTTTATTATCCATTAAATAAAAATCAATACTAGTTCAGAGTGTCTAAGTCCAAATATAAATACCAAACCTATAATTCTTACTATTCAAAAAATCACTAATTACAAATTTATAATCAACTAAAGAACTAAAACTCTGCTCTGCTATATAGATCGTCAAGCTTGCTGGCGTAACTCCAAGTCTGGACCATCCTCGGTTTCTATCGACCCTACTTGTCTGGAGAGAGAAAAAGAAAAAGAGAGGATATGAACAACTCAGCTAAGTAAGTAAACGTTTTACTATGTTACTGTGTCAAGCATTAGTTTTTCCATATCAATGCATCATTTAAGAAATATAACAATTATTCCAAAATAAACATTTTATAATACGGTATATTAAAATAAGTCATAAAGTAAATCATATGTGAATAAATCATTCATATTTTATAAACACAACTCCTAGTTTATTTTGCAAATAAATACATAAATCATTCTTCTGCTATTTAACCATATCATAGTTCGAAATATTGCTTCCAGATATTCGTGCTACGGTCACTTTATACCCATGACAGAGCCCGTATTCGTAATCGACAAAGATTCATATTTCGTATGCCATCTTTATACCCATTGGTAGGGTTTGTGATCATATGGATGCTAGCTTTGAGTATCGATTTTCTCAATTCTAGAGATCATACATAGCTATATAAGAGTCTTTAGAAAACTTATATATTTTTCTTAAAAGATGCACATATATAGATGAAAAACACTAATAGCATGATCAGATTCATATGTCATAATAAAGCTATTTTCAGCAAAATATTTATGAAATATTTTTCATAGAATATGATTTTCATAACACATATGTTGATCCGTAATTTTAAGAAAATATGATATCTTTGTTGGCAATATTATATATATGCATGGAACATATGATAATTTAGAATATAATAAGGAGCATAAGATTTACTTACCTCTTTCATCTTAGACCATCAAACTTTAGTAGGCAATTCAGTTAACCCTATTAAAATATTTTAAGTAAAATTAATTTCTATTTAGCGATTTTAATCAAATTAAAATAGTAAAAAATAGAGATGATTAGCTGGATGATAGCATTTGATGAGTCTGGATGGGTATGGCCTGAGCGGTTAGATCAATAAATCATAGGCATGGACTCGATCAGGATCAAGATTAATCAACATAGTTCATCAATGAAGGGTTGTCCCTGGTTCATCAAATAGAAGGATGGTTCTCTCTCTCCTCCTCCTCCTCTTCTTCTTTTCTTCTTTCTTTTTCTTTTCTTTCTTCTTTTTTTTTTAATTCTTCTTTCTCGGCAAAGCAAAAGAGAGAGAGAGAGGCTGGTGGCTGTGATCATGGTGGTCCAGCAAGATGGCGGTGGAAGGCAATGGAGGGCAGTCAGTGGCAGCGATTGGCCGTCCAACTTCGGTGGGAGAAGACGGAAATAGGGGTGCCTTATTTTGGAATGACTCTGGTGATTTTTGGCTCAAATCCATAGGATCGAAAGCCAAAACACAAAAAAGAAAGATGCGAATATGGAGAGCTCGTACCTCAGTCCGACAAGACTTTCTGGTGAAAATCAGAGGAAGAAACTTGGAGAACAAAAGCTTAAATCGAAGGATTTCTAGCCTACTCTTCGATGGATCTTAAGGAGGAGGATGGGGGATCTTAAGTAGGCAAAAATTCTTATTCAATTCGCCTCAAATCACCAATTTTTCTGGAGCAATAGGCATCTGTGATCAAAAGGAAGAAGACTCCGACTGGGAGTCTTTCTCACATGCCTCGCACGTGAGGCACTCCAAGCCGGCCCACGGTCGAGATCGAGCCAGCCTTGGCCACTCTGAGCCAACCCTGGCCACTCCGGGCCAGCCCACAAGCCTAAATAAAATATGGGTTATTACATATTCTCCCTCTTAATATAATTTCGTCCTCAAAATTAACTTACTTAAGGCTCTTGTTTTAATAGAATTAACTTATTTAATGGATAATAAAATTGGATTCCTATTTATCTTATTATATTTGAGATAGACTTGAAAACTAAATATAATATTAGCTTCATGTTATCATAGGTTGTACCTCTCGGTAGCACAGCCATGTCATATTCTGGATCTGGGGCGTGACAAATGGTATCAGAGTGGACCCAGTCTATAACCTATGTAGACTAGGAAACATTATAGCACGGATTCATTGAGGCTAACCACGGACTGATCGTAGTGCTTGTGATTAGATTTGAATAGATTTCAACTCTTAGCTTGTCGAGGATGTTAGAACTTAAATGGGAAGAGTATGTGAGGACTTGTGAAGGCATGTATTTAGTCCCACATCGATTATTCACTAGGTAGATCTTGGGTACTTATATAGAATGAAGTAACCCAAATAATACCTTCTTGCTAGTCTTTTTGGGTAAGGTCCTAAGTTGTTACAAAGATCTTCATCTTTATGCTCTACATGGTATTAGCTATGAAGATCTCAGACTCAGGTTACTTTTCTCAAACTTCTCTTTAACCAAGCTTCCTCACGCCTCATACAATATCAAAACACGAAGAAGAAAGGCTTTCATGGTAAAGGTCATCAAAGAATAACTTATTCTAACTCAATGAGTCCTTGATCGGACACCAACATAAAGAAAAGAAACTCAATGGACAAGTTTGCCTATGACTGCTATCAATGCTCCTCTGAAACTCTAACTTTGGGGCTTCTAGAAAACCTTGTTGAATTTTTGACCATAATCCAAACTTTATGTGGAAACAAACATCATTTATTTCTTGGACACCACTAGCTCTCAAAACAGCAACATACAAAACTTAGCCCCCAAGTCAAGTCAAATTTTTACATCAAATAATAATAATAATAATAATAATAAAGTCAAATTTGATAACATACTCAAATTCTGTCACAACTCAGGATCTCACTCAAAAAGGCTAACTGGAAGGTATTATTTGGGATCCTTAGTTCTATATAAGTACCCAAGTTCTTGCCAGTAAATAACCAATATAGGACTAAACACATGCATGCACGGGTTCTCACAAACTCGAACCAATATTAGCTTTAACTCTAACAATAAAAGCACATAGGATTTCAAGATGAGACCAGTCAATATTCCTGCAATGACAATATCAAGGCATTATGCATTCAGACTAGGGTTCCGGTAGAAATTGCATGAGGCCATGCAACCTGAAGATAATTTTTAAGGATCTGAACTGATTAATACACTTTGTCGATATGTACCATGCTTGCTTGGGTATATAGTGGTTTATACAACAAATGCTGACATTGCACATTAATTGTTGTATAGAAGTGCCAGCCATGCCTAATTCTTCTTTTATATGAATCTAAGTGTGATTAGTGTAGGAAGGAGCTAGATGTTTATTCTTTTTCAGGTACATCTTTGACCATGATATTTGTTCTACATCAGAAATGAACTTCCTTTATATGATAAAAAGTGACAGCTTTTTGCATCTACATATCTCTATACTGATAGTTGAATTTCTGATATCATCATGATTTTGTTCACATTAATGTCTAACAAAGTGCAAGTTAGGCCTTCCATACGTAATTCTTTTTAATTTTTTCATCATGTAAAATTTCTTCGATTAGTTATTTTACTAAATATTATTCATAATACATGTATTTAGATCCCTTGGCATAACTTGAGACAAACCGCTACTGGTTCTGTACTGTGTTACGTGTAGTCTACATTCACTAGTTGGGAGCTTTTGTTACCAAAGACTTAAGCTGATTCAAAAGTAAATAACAAGTTTTTCCTTTGTTTTCACTAACAAAGTAAGCTAAAATTTGTCTTCCAGAACTATGCTGAAGCACTAATATATAACAATGAGCATCAAAGCCTGAACTTGGATCAATATATAAGGCATAATACATGTATTCATATCCCTTGGCATGATAAACCACTGGTTCTGTACCGAAGTATTGTGTATTGTGTACATTCACTGGTTAGAAGCTTTTGTTACCAAAGCCTTGACCAGACATAAAAATAAATAACAAGTTTTCTCCTTTGTCTTCACCAACGAAGGAAGCTAAATTTGTCTTCACAGCACGGGCCTGTTACTCTGCAAATCTGCACATCCTCTCTATCTCTTTTTCTCTCTCCCTCCTCCCTCTCAGCCACTCACATAGAGAAGTTCATTTTTCCTTAGAAGAAATACCACATTTCTTAACACAGCGTGCAATTCAAAGCACATGATGACATTCTAACAAACATTTATTTCTCAATCTTCACTGATTGGTCTAATGCCAAGAGACACTGGCTAATGCGCAACATGTCATCACTGACACTCCAAACGACTGCCATGCCAGTTTCCTGTCAGATGTTTTTCTTTAGAAGCCTTCGCATATACCAAGATGGCACTTGTTATTATCGTGCGTGCGTGCGGTACGAGAGAGAGAGAGAGAGAGAGAGAGAGAGAGAGAGAGAGAGGGAGAGGGAGAGGGAGGGGGAGGGGGAGAGAGAGAGAGGTCTCAATTTCTTCCCTTTCCAAAGGCCATAAAAAGTCCCAGATTTCATAGAGCTAAACTTATAAAAAAATACCTCTTACCAAAGCTAATTCCTCAGAGGGTAACTCTACTTTTGATGCTTGCTGTTTCCAAAAAAATTTGCTTATCTAAGAACGATATGTAGTTAGTTTTATTCTAGAATCATTGGAATCTGAAACCAGTATACCTCAAATTTACGTTCATCCTCAGTTCTAGGAAGCAAAACGGTCATAAGGACAGGTTGCAAAATCCTAGCGGAGGCTTTACTGGAACCCATACAGGTTATTTGCAGGCAAGGGCTGTCCACGGTCCCCTAGCTAGGGCTTAAGGAAGCATGAAAACTAGACCTGTGTAATAACCATGGTGGAGCACAGTTATGCTAAGTGAGCAAAACAACATAAACATGGAAGGTATACCTCTTAATCAGACGCTTGCTTCGTTTTAGACAAACACATGGATTGACCAAAAAAACCCTCCAGATGAAACATGAACAAGGAATATTATATCAGAATTTTAAATGGAATGGGATGCTTATATGACCTTGCATTAACATCCTGAAAGATAAAATAAGCAAATGAAAAATGTTAAAAGCACAAGAGTAGCCAATCCATAATTATAATTAGATTAGTTTCATGTGTCGATATTTTTGCCATAAATAAAATGTTTCAAAGATTTGTCAGCACCCTATCATCTTTCCTCAATTTACATAAGAAAAGCATGTCTCACATCTTGATTTATTCCAACGGTGACTCCCATTTCAAATACCCCAAAAAACATCAGAATCAACACCTTGTAGTTTCTCTAGTTTGCTTTCTCTTGAAATGATTTCAGCAGTCTATTCTCGAGCTCAAACAATAACTATTCAAGATTAGTAAAGTTAATCATCGCACAAAGGACATCTCTTACAGATTGTCATCTTTTTCTGGTTGTTCAAATAACTGAGAGAACTGAGAGGTCTCCTTTGTCTTCATCCACTATTTAGATCAAAATTTCTCAAAAGGCAATATGAAATTCAGTATGTCGATCTTTATAAAAATTCAGAACTGCAAATTTGTACTACGTACGTTTAAGAACAATAAAACTAATTAGTCCTAACATTTAATAAACTCTTGAGTAACTAAAAACTGAAATTTCTTTTCCCAATTTATGCTTAGATAGTATAAGAAAAATAGAAATTAGATAAAGAGATCAAATGTTAGTAGAAAAACATATCGATTCAAGAATTTAGCCAACAACACTTGCAAAGCAGAAATCCGAGATTTCTGACCTTATGAAAAATAAAAGCGCACAAATATGATCACCATCAGCATCATCTTCTTTGCAATAGCTATAGCAACATTTAATTCCTGACCATCGTTGCCATCATCATCACATCATCAAATAATAGCTTTTGTACAATCACTTCTAGACTCGAAGAGACTAAAATCGCCTTGATGTTGAAGCATTATTCCCCTCCATGGCGTTAAACATTGACTGACCAGCTCCAGATGATTGATATTTTTGCTGCTCACCTCTTACTTCATCTCTAGCATCCATACTGTTCGCCCTACTATTTTGACTTCCAGAAGCCGCTCTATCCCCTTCCATCTCCCGATACTTCTGCAAATACCTCCTCATCGGCTCGGCATAGTCATCGAATCCCAGGGTGCTGAGGGCCCAGCATATGTCGTCTCCATTCACCGTCTTGCGCTTCTCCTTGTGGCACTTATCAGAGGCCTCCCCAGTGACGAAGCTAATAAACTCCGACACACACTCTTGCATCGTCTCCTTGGCTTCCTTGGAGATCTTAGCATTGGGAGGAAGGATTTGCTTCATGATCCTCCCCACGTTGGCGATGGGCAGAAGTCGATCTTGCTCCTTGATGCCTCCATCGCCTGATGCTGCGCCGCCGGATGTACCCTGAGCTGTGTGGAAATTATTAGGATGACCTTCTGACTCTGGGCTGTTCCCTACGCCATCAGCCATATCCACAGTCACTGAAACCCCCTTTCGAATGGAGACACGGGCTCCTCCTATATAGCTCCAAGCGTACATGTATATGTATATGTATGTATGCATGCATACATTTAAAGTTCTTGCATGTATGTGCAAAGGGTAAAGAGATGTAAATCTCTCTGAGGTGACACAGAAGTGGTGTCAGCGTTCTAGGAAGTGCCATGTTATGATGATGTCGGAAACCTCCACAGTTGTTGTAGGACTGGATGGTGGGGATTCACACTGTGAGCTCAGGTCCCATATATATGGTGGTGGAGGTTTTAAAGTTTCAGCTGTTGGACTGCCTGTTAGTATATCATGGTTTGATTAGGATCAGTGCTGAAGGGAAGACTTTTGGACTCACTTCGCACGTGCTAAGACATGAGAGGAGAACACATGATTTTTTGATGAAATGGGAGGCAGTGTTACCACCTTTTATTTTATTGGTAGTGAAGTTATTTACAAGATGGGTACATGACCATTGAATGATCACTGAGTGCCCTAATTCTGGTAGTTGTTTCAAGAAGGGTTTTATGAAGAGGAAAAAGAAGAAGAAGAGGAAGAGAGGAACCCAATGTCGGCTGCTATCAGCTTGGAACAAGCTGTTCAAACCATAATATTATCACCTGCTATTGCGTAGTTTGTGTGTATTGCTTTTCATCTCGCTTGTTAAGTGACTCTTCTTCCATGTTTTGAAATGGGAAGGGTTGGTGCTAAATTAGGCTAATGCTCACCCTCCCACTAAGCACATCATAATGCAAGGTTGATATGGTCCCCCTTCCTCTGATCTTTAATGCGCTCTGGACATCGATGATTGTACTACATTGCATGGTTGATCACCTGTGCATGTGATGCTGTGGATCCAGACCTAACTGCATGGAAAGAAGCTTTAATTATAAAATAAACTCCTTGTTGGATTGCTTGCTCTTTAAGTTCAAATGAAGATTCACCACCATAATACACCACATTGATAAGTGAAGAATTCGAACCGGCCCTTCCCAATTTTGTTAAATGATCTGTCCTCATCAATCAAAAGCATGGATTGTAAGGATGCCTCACCATTTGCCAGCAATGAAGTTTAAGTAGGGAGAACTGGGGGAGCTATGTTCCCCGTATTAGTCCCACTTCTGTTGATAAAAGGAGGTTGCTAAGGCACCTAGATTGTAGGCTCGTTATGTGGCCTCATGGTTAAAGAGCATTGGATAATGTTCGATAATCCTAGTTGTACAGCCCGTTATGTCAAGCAGCACCACTGCAGCAATTATCCATCCAAGGAATGAGAATATGAGAAAATTCTATGTGGAGAAGCTTCGAGTTTTGAGTGTCTCCTACAACCTAAAAGTTAATCATCCCTAATTAATCATGGACACAAAAGATGGGGACCTTAATAAAGAAGCATAAGGTGAAAAAGACAGGTCACTAATGGTGGTGAAACCAACCACATATTGAACAGGCTGATGATTGCAACTCCATTATTCATCTACAAAGAGAGAATCTTAAATGGCATGATTGAGTGGTAGGTTAGACTCGTTTTCATGGATATACATCAATGACCGATTTTGTGTTATGCGTAAACTCAGAAGTGGCCAAGATTTTGGTGGCGTAATTTTGCTACAAGCCTGTCCCTCTCAAATGACTGAAATCTTGGTCACTATCTTTTTCATATACCCAACAACCGTTTGAAGGTTTATTTTCAGATTGATGTGGATATTGGGACTGTTTTTTTTAAAAAAAAAAGAAGAAATCAGTATGTACTTTATTAGCAAGAAATATGAGTCATTATCAACATTAGGAATTTTGGTTCACTTAATTTGGGCAGCTGAAACACTGACCTGCTATAAGCCAAAATGATAAGCTAAACAGGAAAAATGTAGATATTGGACTACCTACAAGAGTTATTGGTTGCGTTGCTGAAGATAAATCAGTTTTATTCCTTATAAGAAACAATATAATAAAGTAGCAAGAACAGTTTAAGAATGAATTATTTTTCTAGTCTTTATGTATTCTTATTCCTAAAATCTAAGATTCTTGAGGATAAAGTGCTTGAAAAAGAAAGGTTGATAAAAAAATTGACAATCAACTCTCTCCACCAAAAGAGGGGAAAGAAAAGAAAGGTAAGAGAAAGGAGGAGGAGGAGCTAGGAGGAAGGAGGAGGAGGAGAAGTAGAAGAAGAAGAAAAAGTTTCAAAAAAAAAATCATCTACATTTATTTTCCCAGCCAAAAATTTCAATCATACTTAGAAGAATTTTTGCTTTTATAATTATAATATGACTAAAACTCCTCTCTATGAAACGATCATAAGTTGTGGTACGCCTCATCAAGCAACATAAATCAAATTTACATCTATCTAAGCTTATTTTTTAATTATTTTACCAATAGACATCAATAAGATGGCTCACATGGAACATGCAAATACGACCTTGTTTACATTGTATTCCCGATTTACTATAAACAGGCAATTTCAATGAATTACATGCTAAATACAAAAACCTATATATTGGACTCGCAATCCAAGTTTATATCCTTATCATTTGAGCCCTTTCGGTGCATCGTCGTAGTTGATTTTATGTAATACACCCAGATGTCTGTACATAAACATTCAAACGGTCTTATCCACAAAAGCAAGTTTTAGTAGTCAAACCTAAATAGGAACTTAACACTACTTTCTCTAACTATATATTGGACACCTGGACTCGAGAACTCAAAAGCATGCATGACATGTTTAAGATAAGGTTTGTAGCCAATTGCTACATATTTACCCTAAAATAAAGCCAACATGATATGTCATGATATTTACATGGGCAGGTGTGTTAACTTTGGACGGAGTAGCATATTGTTTCTCTACTTGTAGCTAGCATGTTCCTATCCATCCACCTGGTCTTATAAACCATATGTACGTCCCACCTTCTGTTGACAGAACTTTTTCACTTAGAGATCCTCAATTAGCCGTTGGCTATAAAACTAATAAATGAGCCTGGATACAGCAGCAAATCATTAAAACTCCCACCCCACGCTACACTTGATACTATTAAAACTACAAAAATGAGTCTGGAAGTTCCTTTTTTTTCTTTTCAAGTCGAAGGACAACATATATAGTAGTATGATTTTTAACCAAAAACCTTCATATAGATCCAAAAATTAGTTAATTAGTCCAAAATTGTTACCATAATGAGAAACTATTGGATAAATGGTGCAACTTTAAGTTAAATTATGAAATATGGTTATGGGAACTATGGAAAACAAATTCAGCGCACGCTAGCCATGGAGAAGCAGAGCTCACTATTAGTTTTATAAAAAAGGTTTTGATCAGTAGTTCTATTTACATAAAGTAAGCATGTGAATGTAGTTCAAATGCCCTACCAATAGCCATAGTATAGAACAATTTGTTTGGGAAAAATGTATTCATCATTACATCAGCTTCATCTTTAAAAACAAATGGAAAATAAATTCTTGGACGGTTTTACTACATGATAAGCATGTATTTTCTTTCACTGTAAATCATGATTTTAGTTCAAGTTACATTTTCTTTTCTTTCTCAAAATAAGAAATCTCTTCTTCTTTTTTTCACTCGGCAAAATCCTGTCTTCCGAAGTTGAAATTTTCCTTCCCTATTATCTCAAGTCCCTCCAAATTTTTGTACTCTCTTCCAACCAGACAGCACCATAATATACTGTCCCCACTCTTCAACCAGAAAATGTCTCTGGCTATAAAAAAAATGCGTACACTTTATTCTGAAAACATATCTGACTCCATATAGTGCAAATCTGTTCCCTTTTCTTATCCCAAGATGCCATAATCCACTTGATCAGAAAATGGGGGAGAATGATTGGCCATTTCAGACACAAGCAACTAGTTTGTGTCAATTATATATTTATCATCACATACACATACATACATACATGCATGCATATATATATTAGATATAGATATAGATCTCCTGTTAACTTATGCTGATGCTAATATCTTTTATCTGTGTTGCATGGGGTTTTAACAATGCCCTTTGACATACTTTTGGCTTCTTATACTCCACTTGGAAGATATGGGCATGGTTATGGAAAACACTTCTCTAAAATAATCAAAATCCTCGGCTCTTGTCGTGGCATTTACGGCAAATTGCGAGGGGGTACTTGCCGATGCCAATTTAACCAATAGAGGAAACTGGATTTCTGGAGTGCACATGTGTGGGGAGCCTCCATGTGGTCCTTCTCTTAACCCCAGGAAACAACTGAATCATTACTCCAAAGGTCAAGGAAAAAGGGATGGAAGATAACAAGGACGAAAGACACTCTGGGCTATTAATATGCCAAGGGACACGTAGTTAGGTTTTCAAGATTCTCATATGATATATGCTTCCATCTATGTAGTATATATATGTTATAGGCAAGCTGGCAATTGACCCACACCTCTCTTTGGATCCCATTGCATTAATGACCCTAAAGAAATGCACCAAGTGGCATGAGCACTATATTCATGAAAGGGACAAGAAAGCCAAGGGGAACCCCAAGACGTTGGGGTCTTTTGAGGATCTCGGTAGTTCTTTAAAACCCCACTTGTTGAAGATTCTTTTGCCTTAAAAAGTGTTTTAATGGAAAGGATGTTGAATATCCAAGGGTCTGCAGGCATCGGCTGTAACCCAGCATTGGATAATTCTACTTGAAAGGTTTGGAGTAGAGTCATATTCTACTATAGAGTATGTGTTTAAGGTTGCTTAAATCCTGACGTAGTCTTTGCTGGGCCACATCTCGATGCTTTATTTTGATTGAATTCGAAACAAGCAAAAAGAAAAAAAAAAGGTGAAACATAAATCATGATCAACTAAGCCCTCTCGGGGGCTTGCTTAAGAATAAAAAAGAGAAATTTATGGAAATATCATGGAATAAATTTGATCTATTCATGGAGATTCCGTAGAAAATTCAGACTTTCTTTTTGATGCTGCAATCAAATAAGAAGCTTCTTTTGATAAGGAAAGGGGGTGGGTTTTGGGGGTGGGGGAAGAGAGAGAGAATAAAATAAGGTGCCTCTCACAACCACAAGCTTTCTTGTTTGATTGGACAAAGCTAACATGGCTATTAAGGGACCCAAAAGGATATTGTGAATTTGATTACAGATATGGTCATGAACACTTGAAGAGAAGTGGAAGGGGTGAATTCCTTTGGAGTACAATATTGTGATGGACATGTCCCTTAGGGGCATATCATCCTAGTGCAGTTTATGATCTACTAAATCAGACTTTGTGCTTAACTCACCAAAACAAGAAACAGAAAGAAGGGTTTTCCCCCAAGAATATGTAGGAAACCGAATAGTGAGAAGGATTAATGAGAAACCATAACTTATTTGCTAACATACGCCTGTCAGAGAACAAAGGAAAAGACAAAAGGACTAATGCTTGTACTAATAACTCTCTCCTTATCTGCCACGAATTGATAAAAAAAAAACAAATAATGATATCCAGTTTTCTTTCTTTGGCCCAAGTGGCAGCACAGAGTTCACTGAGATGAATTTTGTTGACTGAAGGCCTGACGGAATCTGGAGGAATCTTCTTTTCCTAATGTTCTTGGATAACAAAGAGAACTTCTAATTGCTAAGAGGAACATCGTTTATAGTTTATTTTGCATTAAAAGTATGGAGAGGAGCTGCTTGTTTTAATACCTTCCAGGCAGTTCAGCAATTAAGTTGGTATTATTTTTATGTCCAACCTGTTTGAAAAGTTATTTAAGAAATATCTCAACCAACCATCGTTGCTCAATCTTTGAGTTAGGACGAATGTTATCGTTGACTCATCGTTGAGCAACTAAAAATTCTCTGCACAATCAAAAAATCTTTGGTTAAGAATATTACATATTATATGGCATTAAATTAAATTATCTTATAACTATCAGCAACCTGCTCATGACCAGCTGGACAAAGCCATCGGGTTAAGCTTTGCACTTCAACACACGTCCCGGCTCAAACGTTTCAGTGAAACGTTCTCCTAAACGGCGTTATGTCTAACGGATCTTCAACAAACCAGCTGGGCAACAAAATCCTAACAACCTTCTGACAACTCTGATCTCTCCGATCTCTATATATACCCTATCAAGTAAACCGATGGAAGGTGAATGAAAATATATTCTTCTTCTTCTACATTTCATCTTCTTCCTCTGTTCTCTTCTCAATCTTCATAATTGTTATCATGGTATCAGAGCAGGACGACCTCACTGGGACGACCTCAACTGATACATCTAATCTTCCTCCTACAAAATGAAGGGATTCTGAAGCTTATGCAGTCTCCAAACTTCAACCTCGAAGTTGTTCTTCCGATGGCCTCACCTGGATCAATAGATGCTACCCAATCAAATGAAGGACTTCGAGCAATGGAAGATCAAAGCATTCCTCCTAAACTGAAGTTTCTGCTGAATAACATCTCTAATCTGGTATCCACTCCTCTCACACATGACAACTTCCTCACTTGGAAATCCCAAGTTTCAAGAGTTGTTAAGGCCAGCGGATACTTAGGTTTTTTAGATGGTTCTTACATCTTAACTTCATCTACAACTTCACTTGATAATTCCTCATATGAAGCATGGATCCTTGTGGATCAATTCCTTGCTACAGCCCTGTCTTCCACCATTTCTTCCTCTATTCTTCCCTACGTGATAAACCTGGAACACTGCTACCAGATCTGGGCAGCCCTTGAATGTCGGCTTAATTCCTCCACTAGAACACATATCATCCAACTGAAAAATGAATTACATAACATCAAAAAGGAAAATCAGTCAATGTCTCAATATCTTCAAGAAATACGGCTGAAAGTCGACGCTCTAGCTGCAGCAGGCTCTAAAATAGACTCTGAAGATGTTATTCTGCACATTCTCTCTGGGTTATCCACATCTTACGATGCTTTCGCTACAGCCATTCGTACCAGATCCTCATCTATACCATTAGATGAATTATATGCCCTCCTCAGCAGTGAAGAACTTATTCTTCTCAACAAAGAGAAACAGCAAAATTCCCAGGATGCTTCTTTTGCTCTCCCTGCTTTTCGAGGACGTGGAAGGTACAACTATTATTCTCCTTCATCTCGTGGCAGGGGAAGAGGACGGCAAATGCCCAGATCTGGACCCTGGATCAATTCTGGCAGAGGCAGGGACAACAGACCATCCATTGAATGCCAAATCTGCAAGAAGTTTGGACATTCTGCTACCCACTGCTGGTACAGAATGGATCCAAATTTCAATGGGAGATTTCCAGCCACTGCTTCGTCTTCACCAAGTCATCAAGCTCTTGCTACTACCCAATCTCCCAACACTGATGCTTGGATCATAGACAGTGGTGCTACCAATCATCTAACATGTGACATTTCAAATATACCAAATGCCACAACTTACCAAGGTACAGATCAAGTGTTTGTTGGAAATGGAGATAATCTCTCCATCAGTCACACTGGTAATGGCACCCTTTACACTCCTAAATTTCCCTTTCATCTCTCAAAAATCCTTCATGCTCCACAAATCTCACATAACCTGCTGTCCGTTCATAAACTCGCAAGTGATAACAACTGTGTTATTATTTTCGATTCTGTCAGCTGTGTTATAAAAGACAAACACACCAATCGAATCCTTTTTCAGGGTCACTGCAACAATGATGGTCTATACAAACTGCCCTTCACATTCCTTCAACAAAGTACCGCATCCATTTCATCCCACAAAGCTCTCACATCGTCAACTCACCCTGCTGTCAACTGGCACCAGCGTCTTGGTCATCCAGCATCATCAGTCCTTTTCCAAATCACCAAGAGAATAAATCTACATATTCCATCCAAGTCTACTACTCTTTGCACACCTTGCAGCCTTGCAAAGAGCCACAAATTGCCTTTCAATACAGTCGGAATTTCTACCAATTCTCCCCTTGAACTAATACACTCTGATCTATGGGGGCCATCACCAACAACCTCACCCCAGGGATCTCGGTATTATGCACTATTTCTTGATGATTTCACTCGTTTCAGTTGGGTATACCCACTGTCCTCAAAGTCTGATGTATTCGACATTTTTGTAACCTTCAAATCAATGGTTGAAACACAGTTCTCCACCAAAATTAAACTGTTTAGATCTGATAGTGGGGGGGAATTTGTTAATCGCAGATTTCAAACACTCTTTTCTTCCTCTGGAATAATTCACCAGTTGTCCTCTCCTCACACCCCCGAACAGAACGGAGTGGCTGAGAGGAAACACAGGCATATTCTCGAGACAGTAAGGTGCTTACTCATTCAGTCCTCTGTCCCTGCACAATTTTGGGTTGAAGCTCTTTTAACCGCTGTTTACTTAATTAATAGGCTACCAACACCACTTCTTTCCAACCAATCACCATATGAAAAACTCTTTAATCGCCCCCCAGACTACAGTCTACTAAAGACCTTTGGATGCAGGTGTTTTCCATGGCTAAAACCTTACACCACATCCAAACTTGAACCACGCTCCTCCCCTTGCATCTTCTTTGGATATAGCTCAACACATAAAGGTTATAGATGCTATTTCCCAGTCACAGGCCGCATTTTCATCTCACGGCATGTCCGTTTTGATGGACACCACTTCCCATTTGCTACAGCCAAAATAGAAACCTCCAATCAACCAGCCCTACTACCATATCCACTTCTTGTTCCAGCTACTCATACAGCCTCTACTCCTCCTACATCTTCCTCACCATTAAGCTCCACCAATCAGCATAACTCCCCCATCATCCCTACATCATTCACAGAACACACTGTCCCAATTCCTGTTCACCCAGCTCCTGCTCCAGAAACAGCTGAACTTTCTCAGCTCCCTGAACAGCAATCTCACACTCATCCAATGATCACAAGATCTCAGACGGGAACACTTCGGCCAAGAAGGATTCTATCTTTGCAACATGAAGTAACTACTCCAACTGAACCAACCTGCTACACCATTGCTTCAAAGGATCCACAGTGGAGGGAAGCAATGTCCCAAGAATTCAATGCTCTGCTAGAACAAGGAACCTGGGATCTTGTACCTAGAACACCAACTCAACATATTTTAGGATGCAAATGGATCTACAGAATTAAACAAAATTCAGATGGATCAATTGCCCGCTTCAAGGCCCGACTGGTTGCTCAGGGTTTCAAACAACAATATGGTCTAGATTTTTTGGAAACCTTCAGCCCTGTAGCTAAGTTTCAAACTGTTCGGGTTCTCATATCCATGGCCTTATCTTCCGGCTGGATCATTCGGCAACTCGACATATCCAACGCATTTCTTCACGGCACACTTGATGAGGTAGTGTTTATGGAACAACCCAGGGGATTTACAGATTCTACTCTATGCAATCATGTTTGCAGGCTAAAAAAGGCCATCTATGGTCTCCGTCAAGCACCAAGACAATGGTTCTCCACACTTTCTGGGTTCTTACTGCACCTTGGATTCAAGTTCAGCACAGCAGATCCCTCCCTGCTAATTCTACACAAAGATCATACTGCCACCTATGTCCTGATTTATGTTGATGACATCTTGATATCAGGAAATGACTCAACCGCCATAACCAATCTCATCAGCACTCTACATCAAAGATTCAAAATCAAGGATTTAGGTACCTTGGCTTATTTTCTGGGTATCAAGGTTGAATACAGCTGTGCAGGGGTCTACCTTAATCAAACTAAATATGCCACAGATCTTCTAAACAAGGCAGGTATGATAGACAGCAAGGCAGTGCAGACACCCCTCTCTCTCAAACATCATCCAACCACTGTATCTGAACCATTTTCCAACTTGGAACTCTACAGAAGTCTTGCCGGTTCTTTACAATACCTCACATTAACAAGACCAGACATCTCATTTGCAGCAAATTTCCTCTGTCAGTTCATGCATCATCCACAGCAAACTCACTTTCAAATGCTGAAAAGGGTACTCAGGTATATCAAAGGAACAATTCACAATTCTCTACACTTTTCACCCGGCAACTCAGTCTTAACAGCCTTCTGCGATTCAGACTGGGCAGGGGATGCTTCGGACAGACGCTCCACAACGGGATTTTGCATTTTTCTGGGGACAAATCTCATTTCCTGGTACGCAAAAAAACAACCAACAGTTGCAAGATCTTCTACAGAAGCAGAATACCGGGCTCTCGCTATTACTACCACCGAAATTATTTGGCTCCGGCGACTACTTCAAGATTTTCAGATTACAACAACTCTACCAACTGAGCTATTTTCTGACAATATTTCTGCAATGCTATTGGCCTCCAATCCAGTATTCCATGCTCGAACGAAACACATCGAGGTGGACTACCATTTTGTTCGAGAAAAAGTTCGCTCCAAGGAGATTCACTTATCCCACATCTCCTCCATAGACCAGCCAGCAGACATTTTTACCAAATCCCTCTCCTCTACAAGACATTCATCTCTCTGTTCCAAGCTTCATATTCTAAAAGAACATTCAGCTTGAAGGGGGATATCAGCAGACCTGCTCATGACCAGCTGGACAAAGCCATCGGGTTAAGCTTTGCACTTCAACACACGTCCCGGCTCAAACGTTTCAGTGAAACGTTCTCCTAAACGGCGTTATGTCTAACGGATCTTCAACAAACCAGCTGGGCAATAAAATCCTAACAACCTTCTGACAACTCTGATCTCTCCGATCTCTATATATACCCTATCAAGTAAACCGATGGAAGGTGAATGAAAATATATTCTTCTTCTTCTACATTTCATCTTCTTCCTCTGTTCTCTTCTCAATCTTCATAATTATTATCAATAACTATACTAACCTATGATACTCGGATATTGTGTCACTATGAAGTAAGACATAATGATGTGCTTGTGCGAATGATTTTTGGTCAAGAACAATACTTTCAACCTTTTTTAGAACTCTTCCACCAGATGAGAACTTATAAACTTCTACATTCTTTACAATGTCACAATTCATTTGTAGTCGATTGAAAGCAGTCTCTACACCTTCAAAATATGTTGAATAAAATATCAAATACTCCTCAGCAATATATCATTCAGCAATCGAGCCCCCCGGATAAGCTTGATTGCATATATAATCCTTTAAGTGCATAAGAAACCATAAAAAAAAAATTGAAATGTCAACATCAGTATGATATTCTTGAAGCTAAAGATTTCTAAATATTGACTATAGAGTTTAGCAAACTAACCTCTCAATAGGATACATCCATCGATGGTATACCGGTCCACCAAGTTTAGCATCCGAAGCTTAGTGAATGAGTGGATAAAGTATAATAGTGAAAAACCTAAAAGAAAAGATCTTTTCTATATGGCAAAGAGTAAGTGTAACATTAAACTCCAATTGATCAAGCTCTCGAGGATTAAGAACTTTAGAATATAATGCTTTTAAAAATGATGATTATTGAGAAATAATTGCAAGAACTCGTTTCAGCATTGACGATCTTAAAACTAGTAAAAAAATATCTTATATTAAAATATGACCATCATGACTTTTAAGATTTGAAAGTTTCCGCTCTTTGAGATTTATACATTATGAAATATTCGATGCATACCCATCAAAAGCCTCCATATTTTTCAAAACTACTAGAAAAAGATCTTTCTCCCGTGTAGACATTGTGTAACATGCAAATGACATCAAAAGGCTAAAAAGAAAAAAAAAAGTCTCAAGCAGCTGGAATTGTCGTTGGTTATAACTTTGTCCTCGTTTTTGCACTTATAAATAATAACAATTAACCATGATAGGAACCTTGTGTGATAAATATTAAAACTGTGCAAATCAAATATAGAGGGACCAAGAACTGAATCTCAGAAAGAGCAAGAGCTCAATCAGGACTCTAAGATATATTTCTAACAGAAAACAAACTATACATTCAAATATTCAAATATGTGAGACTTCTTTGAAGACGGTTGTGGAACTCCTCAGGACTCGGTCAGCTTCACCAGAATTTACTTTAACAACCTTGTGTGATAAATATTAAATTAAAGTGTGCAAATCAAATATAGAGGGACCAAGTAGTTGTGCTCATCATGTTGGGTTCTTGGTCATAGATGCCGATACGAAAAGACCAGTGCATTAATGTAATTACAAGATTGTTTGAAGTGCTAGAAACCGGGGCATGTTGGATTCTAGGGTCTAGAGTTTTTCTTTTCTTTTTTCTTTCTTTGGTAGCAGGGGTCTAGGTTTCATTTACATTTCTGTATAAAACCAGGAGGAAGTTTGATACACGTTATGTGTTCCCAAAAGTTTGATATAGCATGCGTATGTGTGCATGCACGCATCCATGTAGAGGCACGCGCATCTGCGTGCAGTATATGCTTCATAAGTAATTTGCTGCATATTTTTAAATAATGGTATTATAACTGTTATATTGACTGTTTTATGATAGTTTCCGCAACTTCTTGCATTATTAAGATAAGTAATATGAAAAAGAATATATAACGGCCATTTTCTCCATTATATCCCGTTATTTTTCATTGTAGCAGACTGTAAAACACAAATAAAAATATGTACAGTCTAAAAAGTATTTTTTATTTAATAAAAAATGAAGGGGAATATAAATTTTTTTTACTTTAATAGTAAAAGTTTAGAAGTAGCTTTTTTCTAGATAAATAATGACCATTATAACAGTCGTAACAACGGTTGATTTTAAATTAAAATTAAAAATCAAGATACGATCGATCACCAGAATACTCCATTTACACTGCTGGTTCCTGCAGGTAATGGCTGCCTAACTCTTTGAACCAAGGGAAGTCTCTCTCTCTCTCTCTCTCTCTCTCTCTCTCTCTCATACACACACAAAGTAGAACCTAACGACAGCAAACACCAGGTGGCGAAATGGTCGTTGTTGTTCCTGTTGGTGCCATGGTTATAGTTATGATGAGAATTTAGAACACGAATTCACAGGTCATTGTTCTGAAATTATTTTTACTCTGTTTCGTCTCATAAAAACGAACCATAAAACCCTCCGAAAACCTCCAAACAGCATGAGACCAGATTAGGGTCCACATCACCATAGGTAAACCACAAATAAGCTTCGCTCTTTGGACTCGTTTGGTCCCAGAAAAAGGATGAAAGAAAATATAGTCAATAAAAAATAAAGAAAAACTTTTTATTTAATTAGAATTTTAAAAAAAAAGAGACTCGTCTCATGAGATATAAGAAAGAAAAACTCATAATGAACATGAAAAAGCTATTTTCCACCAATTGAAAATTAGAATGTTTTTTTTTCCCAAAACCATCATTAAACCATAAAAATTTATAGCTAGGGTCTTTCCTTTATTAAGGATATAATAGATATTTTATATAAATTTTTTAAGATAGTAGATGCTCGACCAAATATAAGTCACTTTAGAATGACCACTTTCTAATGATCAACCAAATATGCTAAAATTATTTTTTCAGACATCGTAATTTTAAGATTTAGATTTACAAAAAAAAATATTTTGATTGAAAAAAAAATTTTTTGCTAACCAAACGAATCCTTTTTTATGTATATGAACTGCTTAAGACAAAGCAGAAGCTTGATTTTGATCCAAGTTCAAAACTCTCTCTTGGAACATGACAAAACCTGGCCAAGAACTATTGATGAGAAACTGAAAAATGCTTGGCCATCGGTTAGCTCGCATGTCTTAAAATTAAAATAATATAATAATGCTATATTACTCTATCAATATATAAAAAGTATATCATCAATATAAAAATGGTACATCATTATACGCCCTGCAAATATAATAGCATAGTAATAGTGTATGTTAATTGTATACAAAAGCAGGTACAATATTAGAAACATGATATGCAATATAACATTGATATATAATAGTCTTGTGACTACAAATAAATATAATTATATCCTACAATATAATAATATTATCAATAACTTTCAAATACCATCAAAATGATATCATATTAGTATTACCACAATACTGTTATTTTTAATATGAGATTTAACATCTCATATTATTAAGTATGTTTACTTATTTACATATGATATCATTTTATCATATTATTGATGTTATCGCAGTTATCAAAATTGCTTATATTTAATATTAAAATTATCATGTTATGTAGTTTTGCATATTACTATGTTATTTCTACGAAATGGACAGCATAACAGTGAATGCATAATTTATGCTATAGCATACTACCATAAGATTAAACAAATAGATTATAATGGTACGACATTATATTATTCTGATAATACAATAGATAATATTAATCAAAGTGTATTATGTTCACTATTTCCAAAGCATGTAATCTTACCAAGTTAGTTGCAAAATTATAGCACCTGTTTTAGTATTAGACAACCAAAATGTGACAACCATTGCATCTGATTGTTAATTAGAGGCAACCAAATAAAAATTAGGGTCTTGTAGCAGATATTTGCAGATAGAATTATAGTATTTTTACTTGGAGGCACAAATTCTAATGAATGCTGGTAAGATTGAAAAAGAACTGGACAAACTTAAAAAAAAAAAATTTAGACTATGGATGGGTTAAAGGGATGCACCTGATGGATAACTTGGCAGCTTTGTATGACACAAATTGCAGCTTTAGCACGTTGGGAGCATAGCCCAGGTGGTTTGTACCTCCATCAGAGGAGCTCACGGTTTCAAAGTGCTTCAGAAGCAGTCAGATTTACAGAGTACAATTTCATTTGTGGAATAGGAGAGGGGGAGCGATCTGCCGAGCGCTCATTTCGAAAATCATGCAACCGTGGCTTTTTGTCGGCAACAATGGGTGAATCAGAGTAAAAAAGTGGCGAAAGGTTACCAACAGGAGTGATGATTGGACATCCCTAAGGCGAACTGAGAAGGTCCCACATGGTTACGAGTGGTCTAGGGCCACCACCGGCAAGCAATGTGGACCAATCACAAGATCTTCGAAGATGAGTTGGAGAATCTCCAACGCTACTTCACCGAAGTTTTGGAGCTGCCAGCAGAGAGGGTCGAAGCTTTGAGATAGGCCTGGAAGTCCACGGCATTGATTGCTCGGAGTCTCGGTCGAAGCATGCTGGCCGATCAGGTTGCTCGAGATTTCAAGATAAGGGGGAAACTCGACTATAATGTGGAGCCCTACCCCAAGGTTGAGGAGCTCATCGTGTTCCACTTCAAGATGAAGACGGACCGGGATGCTGCTCTGGCCCAAGACCCATGGCAGGGTGATAGGCCAACTGTTGGCCATGGAACCCTAGGTGCCTGATTTTGTCCCGGGTAAAGATGTTGTCAAAACGACCGTTGTGTGGATGCGACTATCATACTTGCCCTTGAATTTGGGGGGAAGGAAACGATCTCGAACATCGCCGCGGCGGCCGACCACCCGTTGGTGCTCAATATCTTCACTAACCAGCTGAAGAAGTTGGGGTATGCCAGGATAAAGGTCGAGATCGATGCCCTAAAACTGCTCAAGCTGGGTATCCTCATTCGGGGGCGGTCTAGGGTCTTTTGGAAATGCTTCGTATTTGAGAACTCTTAGATTCTGCTACTACCATGGAAGGATTGGCTACAAGGATGAGGAGTGTTCCTCATCAATAGCAGAAAATGGTGATCTAAGTGGAGCTTATCCAACCACAATGGTGGTGGAAACCGGTAAGGAGACCCCCAAGCAGTGGAGGAGGAGCATCCTACTGTGCGGAGTGCCCGATCTTTGGACCTTGGTTGGCCATGGAGAAAATTTGGACACTTAGGATTTCCAAAGGAGGGGTGAGGCTCAGGAAAGAGGCTGAGTTGACCCCAAAGTCGACATTGGGGATGGGTTCATCTCAGTTCGGGCCAAGTTTCCCTCGAAATTGACTGATTTTGCCAGGGTCTCCACCAAATTCAGATGGGTGGCAGAAGCCATCCAAGGTGGCATAGCGAAGATCTCCGACGAAAGGTCACCCTGACGACGAGTCTTGTTTGCCGGGTTGCGAGCAGAGTCAGCCTAGTTTGGGATTGGAGTTAGGCTTCGAGTCACCAGAGGAAGCAGGCCGGCCTAGTGGAGGCGGGCTTCTGGGCTCGGCTGATGTGCCAAGCCCTCGGATACTATTATGGCTCAAGTGGGCTCAAGCTTGGGCCAGCTCATGACGGCTAGAAGCCTGGTCTCTCCTCAAGTGACCACCCATGCGAAGGGGGTCATCTTCGGCCTGGCCCATGTGCCAACCCGGAAGACAGCACCGAGTACGATGGAAAGGAGCACTGGCCTTCCCCGACCTCAATCGTCTTCTCCATCTTTGCCTCGAACGCATAAGCCAGGAACCTTCGGCAGTCTGGCGCCCTTGGTGGCAAGCCAAGAACCACCGGGAGGGAGGAGGGGGCGACTATCCTTGCCGGGATGTGGAGGAGGTCTTGGTCACCGTACCCGGACCAACGAGTGTAGGGGACAGCAACCTAATGATAGCCGTCGATGAGGAAGGCTTGCCTGGACCGATGAGTTAGACGAAGCAAGGAGGTGGACGTGAGGAGGAAATGGGTCGGGTGGCTGGATGCCTAGCAGCAGGTGATGGGCATGAGTAGGTGGTCCGATGGGCTAAAATAGCCTTAATCGGGGATCCTGCTGAATCAAGTTCAAGGGAGGGGCAGATTAGATCTATTAATGCCGAGAAGCCATGTACTGATGGGGGTGGCACCTATCCATCTGAATCTTCTGCTGGTTTGTGATGAAGTTCTCATTATGGAATTGTAGAGGAGCTGGAAAGCCATCCTTTGTCAACTTCTTCAGATGGCTTGTGCAATTGCATGACCTGAATGTGCATGTATTAGTTGAAATGCACCTATCTGGTGGGAGTCTATAGCGAACTAGACAGCGTTTCTCCCCCTCATGGGTTTTTTATGTAGAGGAGTCCAGGGGTTTATCTGGGTGCATTATAGTGGTGTGGAAGTTGGGATGTGTCATTATTGATGTGTTTCATAATTGTAGCCAACAAGTTATGGTGATCTTTAAATGCAACAAGGAACCTTGGATTTTGTCTGCGGTGTATGCCAGCACAGATTACCAGAAACAACGTACCTTGTGGGAGGAGGTGGTGAGCCTGATTCGACGGAAGGTTCCTGCTATTGTGGCAGGAGATTTCAACTGTATTAATAGGCCTCAGAAGAAGAGGGGCATCAAGATCTTCTCTAGTAAGCTAGAGGTAAGGGAGTTTTAGGATTTCATATCTTCCAATGGCCTTGTCGACCTTTGCTTCACGAGACCCAGATTTACTTAGTGCAATGATCGCATTTGCAGAGCGAGAGTTTGGAAAAGGATTGATCGGGCCTTTGCCATAGCCGGTTGGATCCAATGCTACTCAGATCATTGCCCAATCCTGGTCAGCAAATCAAGCCATTCCCTATTGAAGCTCCTTCCATTTTGAGAAAATCTAGCTTTCTTATCCACAATTGCATGATGTGTGGAGGACGGCGGTGCAGGGAAATGCTATGTACCCAGTCACCCGCAAGCTAGAGCTAACCAAGTGTGGGATCCAAAGATGGAATAGAGAGGAGGTGGAAAATATTTTCAGGAGATTAGAGGAAGTGAAGGACTCAATAGCCCATTTCCAAGCTGTGAAGGATCAGTGTGGGGGATTGCCCCTAAGGAGATAGCAGGCTCATAGGAAAGCTGGCAATGCACCACTCCTTGTTGTGCCAACAGGAGGTGCTCTGGAGGCAGAAATCTAGGGTGCAGTGGATTAGGGAAGAAGACAAGAATACTAGATTCTTCCACCAGTCGACCACTATCAGAGAATAGAGGAACATGTTCCAAAGCTAAGGGACAGTAGCAGCCAGATGATTGATGATGCCGATGTCATCAATCGGAAGCTTTTGCAGTTTTTCATATTTAGGTAAACGGCTCATATTTGGCGCAGTGGGGTTGTCTTTGGACCCATGCCCACCGAGAGGATCTCGGACTTTGAAAATGCTTTGCTCATCAATCCAATGGACGTGGAGGAGGTGTGTGAGGCTATTTGGTCCCTAGCAGAGGACAAATCTCCAACTCTGGATGGTTTCCCCCCTTCTTCCTTAGGTATTGGAGTATTATTCGTCCGAAGGTAATTATAGCGGTCCAACAGTTCTTTAGCACGACCTCTATGCCCCGAGATTGGAAGAAGACCTGCGTCATCTTGGTCCCGAAGAGATAGAATGCCATCAAACCTAGTTATTATAGACCTATCGGCTTGTGCACCATGCTTTATAAGATAGTAGCGAAGGTCATGGTGTCTAGACTGAAGAGACTTCTGCCTCTTCTTATTAGCCCTAAATAGCGGGTGGATAGAGTATCTCGAACAATGTACTCATTGAATAGAAGTTCCTGCATGATCTTTATAGGGCTCCATGCCAACGTAGCTTGATGGCAATCAAGAATGATATGGAGCGGGCCTATGATCGGATGAGCTAGCAGTTTCTTTTTTAGGTATTAGTAAGCTATAGCTTTCATAATGTTTGGATCAGGTGGATCTTAGGTTGTGTGTAGACTCCCTCCTTTGCTATGCTAGTCTGTAGAATGCCAACACCATTCTTTGACTCTATGGTCGGGTTGAGACAAGGTTGTCCTCTATCACTTTACCTTTCCATTATTTGTGTTGATGCCCTATCTAGAGCCCTTCGAATAGCTTCCTTATCTAGGGTCTTGGAGGCCTATAGACCATCTCCCTCATTGGAGTTGATCTCACACCTTTTTTCTGATGACTGCATGATCCTGATCCGAGCCACAATTCAAAATGCAATGGCTATCAGAAATATTTTGGAAACATACTGTGCAGAGTCTGGGCAACAAGTGAATTTAACCAAATTTGCTATCCAATTCAGCCTGAAGATCAAACCACAGATCAGGAGCAGAGTTACTAACGTCCTGGGTATTGGAAAACAAGAGGGCATATGGAGGTATCTTAGCGTACCCATTGCTAGGAGGAGGTTATGAAAGGCGAGCAAAAGGTAGACCAGCGACGGCTTGAGGGGTGGAACCCAAGAGCACTCTCTATGATGGGCAGGGTCACTTTAATTAGTACAATCCTCAACTCGGTCCTAGTCTATCTTCTGTACAGTTCTGTTTTACCAAAGGCCACATTGGTGAGACTAGAATAGATGTTTAGGAGGTTTCTATGGGGTCCTCAGGAGGTTAGGGGCGGAGTGCACTTGCTTGCATGGGAGGTGGTTTGTCAGCCTCTTTGTTACAATAGGTTAGGTATTCACTCACTGATGATGGAAAGAGAGGTCTTGGTTGCCAGGCATGTAGCCAGATATATGCTAGAGCGGGAAGGCTTATGGAGCTCTATGATAAGGGCCAAGTATGGCCTGCGACTACTGTGACAGAATTTCAAGCTGGTCGCCACTACTGTTATATCTGAAGGGAGATGTGCACCCGAGCTCCTTTGGTACTACCTTTGATCATTGGAGATGGGCAGATGGTTGATGGGATGGATGACATCTGGGTCCAGTAAGGTTTGGCCTACTACAGTTAACCCAGAGTATGTGGAAGGACTCAGGGTCTGCAGTCTAATTTTTTCTGATGAGAGGAAGTGGAATGTTGATGATATTTGGCGCTTCTTCATAGATCAGTTGGTAGAAAAAATTCTGACAGTGCCGACCCCTAGGAGAGGGTCCTGAATAGGAGGATATGGAGGATGACCACTAGATCGAAGGTTAGAGGCGATGACTTTTGTGATCTTTATAGAGCTGAGCCAAGTAGGCTGAGGCTTCCCCTTTCCTGCATGGACTATTCGTCGAAAGAGTCTGTAGCTCATGTGTTGTTCCATTGCCCGAGGGCGACTCAGGTATGAAGGTGTTCTGGAACCAACCTAACATTTTTGCAGCAGACAGCACCGACTGAAGCTTTCTTGACCTTACCGATGGAAACTATGAGAAGCCCAACCATCGTCCCTTTAGGTATCAGGGCAGCCTATGTTGCCTACTTATCTGGCTTGCTCGAAACACCCGTGTGTTTGAAAATAGAAGGCAGCATCCTGGGCAACTGGTGGACAAGGCTACTTCATGCAGTCGAGATTCTCCAGCTCCTCTCTACTGGTGAACTTAAGATAGCAAGGAACATATGAGACTCCTGTTGGACTCCCACAGCAACTCGGACGATCCTCATCTCTTGGGAATCCCCACCTTGGAGCTTTCTTAAGGTCAACTTCAATGGAAGCCTATCTGACAGCGGACACAGGGCTGGAGTGGATTCGTAATCAGCGATTCTGACTCTAGAATTGTGGCAGCTGAGCGCAAGCGCATCTATGATGCTTCGGTTCCTGGAGCGAAGTTGAGGGTTGCATAGGAGGGTATCACCTATGCAAGAAGTATATTGGAAACTGACAGCATTCAACATGAGGAGGAATCGGCGATGGTGGTTGGATGGATTCAGAACCTGGTGGGAGCTAATGGTGAGCATCTGTTGTTGCAAGACATCTGCATGATGGTGATGGGTTGTGCCACCTTCTGGGTCAATCATGTGTATAAGGAGATAAACAGGGCTGCTGACTGGGTTATCTTTTATCTCGCTCAATATTCAGGTGGTTGTTTGTGGGATAAACTTGAAGCTACCTCTTTTTCTTTTCGTATTATTGTATCCTCTGACTTATGTGGATGTACTCATACTAGAGTAGTATGATCTATCCACATTACCCAAAAAAAAAGTGCTTTAGAATTTTCAAATGGTTGCATGTATCCATGGAGATATTTTGGGGGCATGGGTTGGGGCTTACAAAGATTCTTGAACTTCTCAACACCACTCTACTTATCCACCAAGAGCAGCACTCCCTTTTTGGTAGGTCTGCAAATGGTTAGATGACCCATGACCCAATTAGATCCCAACTCGATTCGTATTTGAAGACCCATGAGTCGGATTCAAAAATTAGACCTAATCTAAATTCTAGGTTAAGCATGGATCTTGGATTTTTCAGCTTGATCTGGTCGACCCAACCCGTATGTCATCGGAGTCAAATTTGGGACAACATAGAGGAGGCCCATTTTGACCTGAATCCAATCCAGTAGTCCAATATCAATAGCTGACTCGTATAAATCTCCTTCTCCTTCACTCTAAATATCTTTCTCAATTTATTGCATGAACTCTTATTTAAACTAATTTCTCTTTTCTTCACTTCAACAACCCATCTTCTCTTATCTATTTCCACTTAATTATATTTAGACATTCATACTTGATTGTTTGTTTTGACGGATACTTATTTATAATGCATTAGATATATCAATATATATATTACAAATTTTAGTTTGTTAACTTAAGAATGATCAATTACTTGGATGAAATTAATTTTTTGAGTGAAACTCAACTTTAATTATTTAGTTATTTTATATTTAATTATCATTTGTTTCATTTTAGCCACAACAGAATAGCTAAATGCTCGATCCAAACTTAAAACCCAATACAACCCGATCACAAACCTAAATATTTTGGGTTGAGGTAGATCATTCTTGACCCAGATCCAACTTGAATGACCTATTAGGTCTAAAATTCTTCCCATGAAACCAACTCGAACCGACCCGGTCAACAAATGAGTTGGATCCAAGTCCAAAATAATGACTCGAATATGAAATCGGGTTACGTCGGGATCAAGCATGCGTCAGTCCAACCCGATCAGTTTGTAGCCCTACTTGTGGCAATCGAGGATTGGCGTGATACAAGGCATGATGTGAGTAACAAATGAGTCCGGTATACCATCCCACCAATCACTAAGGCGGGGACTGGAATGGGGAATGTCGTGGTGCAATGAAGCATTTTTCTTCTTGAATTGGGTCTAAACCCTTAGACTTTGCAAAACCTGCACAGAGGGACTCCGTCTCAAAAGTGCAGCCTATTGAAACACTACGAATTAGACTAGCTAATTTTCAGCAAGGAAGGCAGCCTTATGATTGAAAATGAATGAAAAACCAATTTCTGGGCGGCCAAGGGCTGGCAAGTGCTTGGATTGATATGCTTCCAATCAAAGTCTGATCAGAAATAACCATTATCAGATTGGAACCAAAACTATTAGAATCAAGCTGCGAACATAGAGCTGCAAGTGATTGGAATGACCTGCTTCAAACTCAGAGTAAGCAGAAAATAAACCCAAAAAATCTGAATCAGAGCTAGTGGGATCTAATTGAGCTTGAAAAGTATGGCCCATTCCTGGTGTGGATTAGATTGGATCATTAAATAGATCTGACTGTCAACTAATAGCAATATATACTTCAGGATCCTCTCAAATTTAGTAAGTTATTTATTCAATAAAAAATTTAATACAGTTAATCATTAATTTGTGTTTTTTAGTTATAATTTCCAAAGGTTATAGATCAAGCACCGAGTTAGGCCTTCCATGAAAAGACATTGCGGTCCTTCATGCATGCACAACCACACGACACATAATACAAGCTTGACTGCATCCGATCATGCATCTTAAAGTGACTTCAAGGAACGTAGAAGGGCTGGACAATTTGTGTATCAGGTTATAATTATTAAAGTTCGACCTGGGATGAGCAAGAGGATTGGCCATGGAATACTACTTTGTGCCCTATTTATTTGTTCATTAGTTATTTAAATGATTTTGAAAGCCGAAACTTGATATGGGTGCAAACTGTGTTTATGCTTCTCTTTTTTGCTCTTAATTATTTTGGGTGCAAAATTAGGGTTCATTAAAAAGAAGTTATTTAAGGCATGGGCTAAGAAAGAGTTTCATAGAATCAGAGTGGAGTTTTCTTTAGCGGTTAAAGTTGTATGTGGATCATATATGAAATTAGCATGTAAAAGTGTAAATATATATATATGGGATACTACAAACAGGAGTTTTTACCTATTCATAGAGTTGATTTTATTGTGACGCTATAAGGCATGTATCTTGATAGAATCTCTGATAATTTTAAATTACCATCTTTGGACAAAATTACTAGGTCTTACTTATATTTGTCAGAGATTATTGGATGTGTTAGATTTAAGGTGGAAATTTATGTTTATGAGTCAACCAATGGTCATTTGCCATTGTTAATGCTGGTGAAATATAACATTCAGTAGAAAATTAGTTTTCAAAGGCCTACATGAGTTATCATAGGAGAGAGAGAACTGAATTGGTTTTACTCATAAAGGAGTTAACTTAGAATCTTTTAATTTGTCGGAGCATAAAGTTAATCTTTTTAAAAGAAAAGTTGATATAGAACTACCTACCTGAAACGCATGTTCAGGCCGGCTCTAGAATATGATAGCAAGTTCATGTCATGGTTTTGAATATACCTATTGGCTCAAGGATAAATTGTGATAAGGTGTACTCAAGGTGAAGTTAAAGCAACTCCAAAGTTTTGCCTTGATTACATTGCAAATTTTGAAATTTCCAGGTCTTCTCAATTTTAGTGCAAATTAGTTTTTTGGTTGGATATTATTTAGTAAACCTCAAGAATTTTTGTAGATTTGATCCAAAATTGTGCAACAAAAGTGCAGTGGCTTGAGGCTTTTGAAGTTGATCAAAAATATTAATTTTAATACAAAAGATCTCATGATTAAAGTTAATCATGGGCTAGGTTTGGGCACACAAAATATCAAAATTTAAACAAGCCTACTCTTAAGTCCGACTAAAAATGAATATAATTTAGATCGAATGCTCAGTTCATGATTATCTCTACTTTTGATAAAAGAGAATTTTATTGATAATGAGAAGAAGGTTATTGTTTCTTAAGCTAAAATGAATATAAACGTGTAATTTTCACCAGCAGATTCTCCTACTGTGGATTATTCTGAGGAGAATTTTGAGGCATCTCATGCCAGGGTTAGCAGGCCCTTAATTCGTTCACAGAGCTTGGACATCGAACATATTGGTGTACATCTCTTCTGAGGCTAACACGGCCTGCTAGCAGCCACAATTCTGCCCCTCCCACCATCCAATCAAATAAAACGCAATACATAGAGCTATAGATTTGCATTTTTGGATGGTTTTCAGTGATGACATCAACCCTTCAATTCAGAAGGATGTATCGGCAATGCAAGGTGAAAACATTCATGAAACGTATGCTTCGTGTCATAGGATTTTAAATGTTGAGTTTTGGTGGTTGATTTGTTGCGACCCAAGTTTCGAAAAAGCAAAATAAGAATTCCCTTGAGTTTTGAGTGGATGTCATCCAGGGCCTCTTGAGGCATAAAAACAGGAACCAGCTAATATAGAAAGAAATCACATAAAACATCAACTTTGGCAAATGCTACAAGTCATCCACGCATAAAAGCTGAGGAATTTCTCCTAGTGTTTGGACGGGTCATCAACCAGCAAAGACCTGTTGATAAATCTGAAGGTACAGATATTGGTTGGTTTATCAACCTTCAATATTTCAGCTGTTTCATTAATCCACAGGTCATCAATAAATCTCTGATTCAGACCTTAATTTATCTCCAAGATGCTACAAAGATGTCATACAGGAACTATTACCTGCACAAGCATATAGATGCATATTTCCCAATGCCGACTTTCTTTTACTTTTTTATTTTTGATAAAACAAAAAGGGGCACTGCAAAACACAACTTTGATAACTGGGGCAAGAGACTTCATATTGAATACAAATGTTAAAAACTATGAACATGCCACAATGGTTCAGCAAATGAGTTGAAAAATAAATGTCACAGTTCAGTGGTTGACCGGCATAAACCTGCATAAGCAGCTTTGCGAAAAAGTGGATGGACGTCTCTAGTAAAGACTGCAGAGTCCAGTGTTTCAATATGAGGCCAGATCTGCCAATCATGGAAAGTAGCAAACTAGCATCAGTAAGAAAGATACAGATGAGACGGGAGAAGAAAAACTACAGTAAGATTTCAGATCTTGCATATATGCTTAATAACGGATCCTCATTGATTATGGTGGAGGGGAGGCCAAAAGGTATAGGTTATGATATCAAGCAGTCTATTGACCACCTTGTAAGCACTCAGAATGCACAGAGAGACAATTCTGTAGCCTCGGTTTTTTTTTCCGATAAACAGTAATAGCCATTACAGAACACCACCCAAGGCGTACAGTAACACACTAGAAATCAAAATTTAACTGTGCGAGAACCTCTGGATGGTCCCCGCCATCCCCCCAACCCAACAAACCCCAACAATTATCCCTGCCAATCACAAATCACATTACGATCCTTCGATGGCAAAAGTAAAACTTTTTCTGTTTTTGGAGAACTAGACTAACCTCAGTTGCATATTGCCTCGAAAATGCCTTGACGTAACCCAACATGCAAAGGCACCACTGCTCCTGCTCCCCAGTGGAATAGCGAGGAAATACTTTTTCACCGTTTGATTGACTGTCCATATAGTTTGACAAATATTTTTGAAAATTATAAAACAACAATAAAATATAGAGCTAAGATGCTTGCGATCATTAACTTGCCTGGTATCAGTTCTTCCATTGTCATGGTCCACCTCCATAGTTGCTGGCTCCTCAGAGTCGACAGCCATCGAATCAACATTGGTAGTCCTCAGTTTGGGAAATTTTCCATCAGCCGACACAGGAGGCAGCCGTTCCATAAGCACATCTCTGAAGCTCTTATATAATGATAAAAATAAGGCCTGTAAGGAATTGTATGAGTCAATACGTTAGACTGAAAAGTTATATACCAGGTTATGAAATACAATGACATACTTCCTATTGACAATATATTTCATTCAAACTTGCAAGTTGGTAGGCTTATTGCCCATTTGCTGCTATTACCCAATATGATCTGCTCGAACAATTTCTCAATATCGTTTCAATAGAGAAGAGAAGAAGGTTTAGGGCACAGCATATAAGAGCATATATGACCAAAGCTACTGGGAGTTCAGAAGATGCACACAAATTAAAACATAAAAATAACAATGTTAATAATACAAAAATATAATAGTAATGTCAGGAACTTATCAATGAACAAAAACAGTATGGGTTTTGATTTTTAGAGATTGCTACAAAGTTTAACCACGGATTACATATAACAATATTATTATCAGAGTAAGTATAATCATTTATTAGGTGTATGTGATTGTCAAAATGTCCTATATTGATGAAGTTTTTTCCAAGCCAATATGCTTTCCCAATTTAGCTTATTTGCTAACTGAAGAGTTTTAAGCACCATTGATGAACTATCATCTAGAGTTAATGCCAATAATTAGAAGCCAATTGCAAAACAATAACATACTTTATTTTCTTCAATGGCTCGAGCAAGGAGAGCCTCCTTAGCTTCTAAAGATTCTCGTACAGATGTCTCATTATCTCTTGCTTTCTCAGCATATCCTTTAAGTCGTTTTAACCTTCCTGGTTTTTCAGACTGTACAGGTTGACCATCCACAACCTCGAGCTTTGATTCAGCAGCTTCGTACTCTTTTATAGCCTTTCTTGTGGCTTCCTCAGCTAATAGAACACTCCCCTCGAGTGATTGGATTTCCTTCCTAAGATCCGTAATGCGATTGTACGTCTTGTCAACGGCATTCCTAAGAATCTAGAAGGAAAAAAGAGAGTAATTGATGAGAGATTCAAAATGATGTAAATTAGCCTAAAATCTCGACTAGAAAAAGTAAAGAAAATTAAAAGGTATTCTAAACAAAAATATGCACGCCTCATGATTCAAATAAGTTTGCATGATTTTTGAGAAGATCAAGAAAAAACCACAGTAAACAGTAAATACAATTAAAATAAACAAGCAATTGTGAGAAATATGGTAAAGAAACAATCACCAGTATAAGGTGTCATTGGGTCAATTTTTACTACAAGTACGCCTAATAACCCTTGACCCATCTATATTAACATGGTTTGTGTTAAGACAATAAATATAAACCAGAAAGTATGATTCAAGGTACTATGTCATAAAGCTACTCAGGCAGGAAATAGATATATCATAAAGTACAGGTACTGAAAAGGGAGACTAGATGGTAACCAACAACAGAATTTGAAATAGTATGAAAGACGATGAGGATATATAGTTATTCAAAAAGATAAACTGAGTAGAATGTTAATAAAACTACTCTGCAGAGCAGTAAGTGTTTGTACATGAAACTGTTTAGAAATATAGTGGCTGTTGTTGATTCAGGGATGACAAAGCAGCACCAAACTACGGTGTTTACTTTTGCTTTCTCCTTCCAGACAAAATTTTGGCCAGTTTCAGCCAAGACAGTATGAAAGACCAATCTTATGTTAATCAGTAAATAGTATTGAACTATATTTGAATTACAAAGATGATAAGTATGACAATATTACAAATAATAAATATATAAGAAAAACAGGGACAATCTTGTCCAGTTTCAGGCAATATGTCATGAAACGAACCAAGTCTATACTCTTGAGTAAACACATATTAAACAAATATAGTTTGAATTGAAAAAAGATGGTAAGTATGAAGATGATATACCGGAACTATAGAAAAGAATCATGCTAAATTTAATTTGTGAACCCACACATTGAATTAAATATACTGAATATGGAGATAATTTACTAGAACTACACAAAAGAATTGTGTTAATTTTCATTAAGCAAAGTCATGCACATGTTACGTGTAGACTTGGGCATCGGGCCGTGCCGGGCCGGCCCGGCCCAGGCCCGTTTGTTGGCGTGCCGGGCCCGGCACGGCACGAGACGGGCCGTGCCTGGCACAGCCCGTCTCGGGCGCAAACGGGCCGTGCCAGGCACGGCCCGTCTGGAGAGGGGGGGAGAAAAATAGCCGTTTCCAACGGCTATTTTAGAAAATTTCCAAAAATGCCCTCCCAACAGTCCAAAAACGGCTAAATTGAGGGGTATTTTGGGAAAAAAAAATTTGGGCTTCTATAAATAGCCCTTTCCTCCCTCATTCTCACCACACCAAACCAACTATTCTCTCCTTCTCTACTACTATTATTTCTCTCTTCTAAAGTGCTCTTCTAGCAATTTAATTTTTAGTTTGCATTTAGCAAGTGTTCAAGTGCTACACAAGAGGAGGTTCCTGTTGAGAAGAGAAGATCACTCCTGTTGAGAGCACAAGAGGAAGCTCAGAATCTCGGCTCTGCCTCTGCCCTCCGACCCTCTACTCAATTCCTCCTTATGGTTAGTTTTTATTTTTTGAATTCATCAATTTAGATATGTCATCTTTTGAGGAAAGTCATTTTGGCATTCCTCCTGTTTCTGAGGGAGAAGAAACTAATCCCTAACCCCATGTTCCTAGTTCCTCTAGAACTAGTGAACCGAGTAAAGATCAAACCTCTTCTCGTAAGAGGACTAGTGCTGTATGGAATGAATTTGATAGAGTTATGGTTGATGGAGTCTGAAAAGCTAAATGTAAAAAATGTGCCAAACTTTATAGTTATAATAGTAGTGGGGGAACAGGGCATTTAAAAAGACATCAAGAGAGTCATAGGATGCATGATTCTCATGCTCAAACTCAAAGTACCCTTAATATACAAGGGAGATTACTTGTAGGTAATTTTGCATATAATCAAGAAAATCAAAAAAAAGCACTTGTAAAATGGATAGTTAAGGATGAATTACCTTTTAGTTTATGTGAATCTTTTAATTTTGAAGAATATGTTCAATTAAACCTACAACCTGCTTACAAAAGAACTAGTAGGCGTACATTTAGAAGAGTAGCTATGACTAACTTTTTAGCAATGAGACAAAGTTTAATTGAAACACTTTCTACTTTAAATGTAAAAATTTCATTAACTTCTGATATTTGGTCAGCATCTGTAGGTAGTAATTGTTTTATTGCCATTACTGCTCATTATATTGATAATGATTGACAATTAAATAAACGTATTCTTGCTTTTCGTGCTTTTGATTTTCCACATTCTGGGCAACAAATTTCAAATGTCATTTATCAAACTGCATGTTCATATAATATTAATGATAAAATTATGTCTATTACTTTTGATAATGCATCTAATAATAATTCTGCTGTTACATTATTAAAAGACTCATTGCATCCCATGTTAGATGAAAATTTATTGCATATTAGATGTGCATATCATATCTTAAATCTTTCTGTTCAAGCTGGCATGGGCATGATTCAAGATGTGATTTCAAAAATTAGTAATGCAGTTTCTTTTATTCATGCTTCAAGATCAAGACTTCAAGAATTTAAGGAACTATGTATAAATCATGGTAAACGTTTTAAAAAATTTAAACTGATGTAATTACTCGTTGGAACTCAACATATAGCATGATACATGATGCATACCCATATAAAAACTTATTAAGTGCATATATTAATGATCGTGGATTAGGCTTTACATTGACTGAAACTGATTGGAATAAAGAAAAAATTTTGGAAGATTTTTTGCTTAGTTTTTATAATGCTACCAATGTTCTTTCCGGTATTTATTATCCAACTTCATGTTCATTTTTACAACAAGCATATATAATTAGTCAAAAATTTGCAGAACATAGATATGATGATGTTTTAATGTCTATTATTGACCAAATGGAATCTAAATGGAATGAGTATTGGGACAAGATATGTCCTATGCATAACTTAGCTGCAGTATTTGATCCAAGAGTTAAATTGAATGGCGTGCTAATTTTACTTGATGCATACTGTGAAAATATGAATCAAGATCCTGAACCTGCTAAAAATGAGGTAAAACAACTTCTTTATGATATTTATGCTATATATGATGAAAAAATTCGTGGATCTAGATTCTCCGTACAAAGCTCTATTTCTTCTAGTAGTTCTCGTTCGTCATCTATTTTTTCATTCATTGCACAGAGAAAACACATACATGCTTCAAGTTTATCTTCATCTTCTTCATCTTTAAGTAGTGAACTAGAATTTTATTTACGAAATGATCTTCAGTCCGCATATGATGAAAATCAAACAGAGAATCTAGATGTATTATCTTGGTGGAAGAGTGTTAAAAATCAATATCCTGTTATGTCTGCAATTGCACGCGATATTTTAGCTGTGCCGATGTCCACGGTAGCATCGAAATCCGCTTTTAGTGCAGGTCGGCGTGTTCTTGACGAAAAGAGAAGTAGGATGACGGGCGAAACGGTTGAGATGCTTCTCTGCTTCAAAGATTGGTTGGATGCTGAGGCAAGACTTCAAGATAAAGGTGGACATAATACATCCTCTGATGATGATGATACAAACACTACTGAAGAGTGAATACTGATTCACTGAATCACTGATGATTAGTAAGATTTCTTAATTTTTTATAATTGTACATTTTTATTTTTTTAATTATTAAAGTGAGTCATCTCTATTTTTTCTCCTTTCTTATTGTATTCTGGAGGTCAAACCAAGGTCCAAACCTTCCTTCATGTACCATTTTGATTTAAATTAATAAACTGGTAGGGGTCTATGCCAAACCCCTCACCATTAAGGTGTCTTTATATTAATAAATCCTTAGTTTTCAATATTTATTAATTTATTAAAAAAATTTATGAAGCATTAATTTTTATGGAGACGGGCCGTGCCTGGCCCGGCCCAGGCCCTTATGGGCCGTGCCGGGCTGGCCCGCGGGCCGTGCCGTGCTTGGCCCGCGGGCCAAGAGCAGGCCGTGCCGGCCCAGGCCCGAAGCGGGCCGTGCCGGGCTCGGCCCGCAGGCCAGAAACCCGTGACCCAGCACGGCCCCCTTGAATGGGCCGTGCCAGGCACGGCCCGGTACTGTAGCTAGCGGGCCGTGCCAGGCACGGCCCGCTTCGTGCCGGGCCGTGCCAGGCACGGCCCGCTTCGTGCCGGGCCGTGCCAGGCCGTGGGCGGCCCAGCCCAGTGCCCAAGTATAGTTACGTGCCTATAAATTCCATAGTAGTAATGGCTTCCAGTTTGACTTATTACAACTTGAAAACAATTCAAACTTCATTTTTTATTTAACACTAAAAATTAAATTCCAAAATATACTATAGTTCTCTTACATGTAGTCAAGTATATGTCCAAAACCTGGTAATGTTTATCTGTATTTATAAAAACAAGCTTCAATTAGATAGAATTTATTTTATCAAACAAATATTTTTCCCTCAACTTCACAAAAAAGAAAAAAAAATAGTCCATAAAAAAAGTGAACATTGGACAATCACAACTTTCATGCAAGTGTTAAGCTACAAACTATTGGGCAGGCAATATACCTGACAACATCAGGTGAGTCCACATCACTAAACAACTCAGCTTAGCATTTTCAGCAGGTTTTTCGAATAAAATACATAATGGTTCTTCATGTAACCAAACTACAATGGCTTCTGGAAAATGGATCCAAAACATAACAGCAGAAAGACTGGGGAGAAACAACTATTATTAAGAGGAAATTATTACAAAGTTAATCTTGAAGGAAATCTTGGTGGTCCATAGTTGTAAAACTCACCGCACAGTGTTGGCCAAGTTCTATGATAAAATGCGACAAAGTCATGAACCTTACCAATAAGCTGTAAAAGTTTATAAAAGTACAAAGATGCAAAGTATACCTCCCATGGACGATCTGAAATATGGAATTGGTTGATATTAGAAAGAGAAAAAACCCATCTAACAATTGACAAATTGGATATGAGTCGGTAACTCATCATTCTGTCGATAGCGATAGCAGTCATCTGAGTATTGTTCTTCCAGTAGGAACTAATTTCGTCCATTAGCAAAAATTGCTTATCCTGATCAGGACATAACTTAGCTATGACCTGACCATATCTCTCCAAAACTGTGATTAAATGAGTGAAACTTTTTGAACCAATATCAAGAAGAGTCTGAATAACGACTTCAAGTGCAACATTAAAGCCATGCACTGGAATTATATTCTCCTCTACCCATGAAGTAATCTCACGGGCAGTCTTCCTTGCCCTAACCATACTGTTAAACTCCTTAGAAAGTGTGTAGCCATCCATGCCTTCGCGACTATCTTCAGTACTGTACTTGAAGTTAGGCTCACCCCTTGGGGGAAGTAATTCCTCTAAAGCAGGGGCATTTTCAATACTCTGAAAAAGATAAGAAAATAGCATAAGAGAAAGTGCACTTACACCATGGCAGTGCATAATAATTTTGAACAGAAGGATAATGTGCAATGTGCACTACATGAGTATACATCTCATCATCTACAAGTTATAAAAATACCGTGGCAAAGTTGTCCCAAGCAGTACTTTCAGAAGTTGAAAACTGGAAAAGCAAGGACCCGGAACATTTACAAATCCAGAGTCATATGAATTAAAATTGCAATCATGGTTTCATCCTTGCACAGACCGACCTACCAGTCTTCCACATGTTGCTAACAGATGGACATAATTTGAATTCTACTTGGTAATACAAGAAAATGTGGCAAAAACATAGAATCCCCATATATTTGGAAGGTCATTACCTTGGGCTGTAACAACTACATTGACCAGCATCCAAGAATAGAATGATAGCAATTAGATGACCAGGAAACAGCATGAATGTAAAATGATTTCAGCAGTCATTTAAATCATACAGAAGGTGCATCAAATTTACATACAGGTAGTGGTATCGTTAGGACAAAGAAACTGCTGAATTTGAAAAACATGACAGAGATGACTGTGAATAACATCGAAACTGCAACTATTATCAGAACAGAGATACCAAAAACATAAAACAGGGGTTAAAGTTGGTGTAATTATCTACATACTGTTGACAATACATTACTGCCATTACTTTAGATGACAAATGGCTTCTGAATTCCAGCAGAACTCTATGTTACTCAAGCGACCAGCTCCCACATTGTTACATGAATTAACTGGTCATTTTTGGTACAAGTGATTAGTACTGATATTTACCTGCTTGACTTTGTCCCAGTATGATAAACGAACTTCCCTTTCTAATACTTCTTGAACAAAAACCCGTTCTGGGGCCCATTTTGGAAGATCTTTAACATGCACCCATTCTTCCCATGGCCAAATGTACTGAAAATTTGATCTGCAGCACCGTGCAATTATTAAATTAAGAGAGTGACCCACAAATTTCCAGTCATTGATACTAAAAACAACAGAAGATGCAGTAACTTTTCAGAACAAGTGAACTAACTGCACCTCATTGTCTAAATGCAACCCTACAAATACTATCCTTTATTGACAACTTGTAGAATAGTTAAACAAGCCATAATCAAATTTCATAAAGCATAAGATGCCAATGAATACGAGTAATACCCTTCAGACAAGGAGCTAAGCCAAAAAGGAGAAAATGTAGAATGCAAGCAATATGTGCAATAATAGCTCTTAGCTTTCACAAAATTTATCTAAACGCTTGTGCAGCTTGAGAGCTTTTTCCAAATTCAACATACAAGAAATTAGGAAACTATCTCCACATAGAAGTTGCTCACATAGAAGTTCTCCAAAAAGGAGACTTAACCATATGAGACTTCCACACAAAGCTTCCACTTCTAAGGAGCCCTAAGTTTTAAACCTCTATTCTAATTAATCAAATAAAATCAAGATTTCCTATATTACAAAATTTAGGGCACATCAAATTATTATAATGTTTGATCTTGGGATCCCATCAATTAATAATTTAAGTTTGCAGGTTGAGTTAGAAGGCTTCCTGTAGTTTGAAAGTGTATATCAATGGTTGTTTACATGCCTTCTTGTATGTGCTGCATAGGAATTCAAACTTTTGTTTGTTTTCGTTGAAGTATCACAGTTTGTTAGTTAAGTGCTATGAAGGGGTTGGGAGTCTGTAGAACAGGAGTCTATCTCATTTTCTTTTGGAAGAAAGCACATACGAGAAGTCTTTGATCAATTGGTGGAGAGGTTTATATTTTTGAGTTAGAAACTTAATACTAGGCAGCTTTCTATTTATTTGAACGAGATTCCTGAAGTTCACCTCCATCACAACCTGTCCCTGTTTTTTAAAAAACAATTTTCCTCAACTTAAATTCTAATTTTCACTAAGGGAATAAGAGAGAGATATAGTTCTGTTTCGCAAATTCAGCAGTCCCTTGGAGTCAGAATCCTGTTCAAGTTATTGTGCAACATAAACCGGATAGTATATGCTCAAACCAATATTTTCAATGATCTGCTACTAATTTTTTGCAAGTCACCCTGGAAAATCTGTAAACAATCACTATAGATTGGGAATCAAAATTGAGAATATCCTTCATTGTCACAACATTCGACGAATTTTTTGAAAAAATCGTGAATTGCTCATGGCTAGCAATCTAGCTGAGCCATTCTCCAAATAATATAGTCAGTCATGAATGCAACATGAAATGTCATCAAATTCGCAACGTTTATGAATAATTCATGTTGTGAATTACTTGGTGCGATCAAGAGAAACTCATGCACCATGACTTCGTGCACCCTCTATCCTTAAGGCAGCAGGCTACATATAGAGTTTTTTTTATGGCATAGGATTTTTGAACTTACGGATTAGAATTAGAAATATATTAAAAAAATTAATTTTTCTCAGAATGGGAAACCAAGAGACCGTTCCAATTGTATCTCTCTCATTGTCTTTTTCTGCCTTCTTCCCCATATTTCTTTTCTTCCCAAAGTGTAGATGTCTCCATCCTATTTCTTTTCTTCCCAACAACCAAACATTTTATAAATCTAACTCATGTTTACAGCTGATCCATCCATACATACACACATACATCCATATATCCATACATTCATGCATCATACATCCATCCATACATCCATACACGCATCCATACATACATCTATTCATACACATACATCCATACATGCATCTACAATCATCCATACATACATACATGCATGCATCCATCCATCCATCCATCCATACATACATACATACATGAATAGAACTAATAAATGGACACCGACACGGCCACACAACACCCCAAATAAGTTTGATCCTAATTGGATGAATAGGGACCCAACACCAATAATCTGAGCCGTTGGATGTGATTTACTATCTCTAAACCGCTTACAGTTAAAAAATCATCTAATTTGACGATCCCTAATATATGCATCGCTTATGCATCTGGTGGTTTAAAATGAACAATTTAAATAGCACAAACAATGCATATTTTTGACCACCAAATGCATATTTTTGACTGCCAGATGCAAAAGCTAGAGATCTCCAAATCACATGATGTTTTGACAATAAACAGTTAAAAAATCACCAAAATCATTCCCCAAATACTGAACGTTTGGCTATGGATGAGACCCATTGATAGTGAGACAGATTAACAAGAAATAACCAGTGATATCACAAATGATGAAGTAATTTAGATGGCTACTTTAGTGAACTTTAATTTAGGTTCCAACTTTATTTGAGAAAGAAATATGCAACCATGCTGCCAAAGAATTGTAACAGTTATACTTACCAAAAACTTTGCAATAAACATTATGGGGACAAAGAATCCTGTGGTAACTTCCACTCACAAGTGTGCATTGGGAATAAGAAAAGCTCTATTACCTATAATTTTTAATTTCCAATAGATAAAACAAAGTTACAAAGAGGAAAATGACAAAATCCCGATCCGTGCATTTCATATAATCTTATTATAACTCGTAACCATCCTACCAAATCTACAACCATTGTCATCATTAAATTGGAAACTTTGGATCAAAAACAAGCAGCAAGGATTAAGAGAACTAAATCCTCAACCAACATTTTCAAATTTGCAGCAGAGAATGGCTAATAATCTATAACATATACTACCAAAATCATAGTTTCTTTTATCTAAGTGTATATCTTCTGAATTATAATGCCAAAGATGCCAAAAAAAATGTAAAAAGAAATACATATTCACAAAACAGCATATCTACTACATAGGTGCAAAAACTGCTTAATGAAAAAAAATACAAGGTATAAGAATCAAAAAGAAAAGGGTCCATGGACTATTTTCCCACAATGAAATATAATTCGGCCTTACTTTCAGATGTCATCCACCAAATTAGATACTTCAAGAAGAAACCAGACTTACAAGTGATGAGAAAACCATAAAATGAGCCTAATGCGGCACTCCATGTCCAAATCAGCAATTCTCTCAAAGAGCGCACGTACAGCTCCTGCTACAACAGCTGGGAATGCCCCTGGAAGTGCCTATAAGAATACGACAAGACATAGAACAGTTCCCGATGAGACAGAATATAATTCGCTCAAAAAAATTTAAAAAGGCAAAAAAAAGCATGGTCATTGATTAAGAGGTATATGGTATAAAATAGTTTTCAGCCCACAGTTTGTTCACTGACCCACACAGGTAGCATGATAAAAGAAACATTAGGTAATAATATAATAATGAAAATTCAACCTAAAGGCATTGGATACACACCACAAAGGTGCAACATCTATAAGAAAAAATAGTTAGGTGAAGCATTTAAAATAGATAGAGCAATCATAAGGATTTTCTTTTTTGAAATAAAGTGGCGATAACAGAAAAAAGAAGGCAGATAGAAAACACATGGAAGAGAGCATAATCATTAACATGTAAATTACATGAGAAAGCTGCCTAAAGTTATGCTCCAATGTCAGTAATCAAGTAAAGAATTCAGAGAAGAGGTAATATAAAAATTTTCAAGAAAGTATTTCACAGAAGGAATTAAGCACCCCTATGTTAAACCAATCAAAGCAGAAGTGAGAAAGATGGGCATCAAAGCAAATTTGAGGGAAGTTCCAAAAACTTTGATTAGTAGCATATCAGTCTCATAAATTTGATAAGCATAAAATTACCTTGCAAAGGTCGATGATAACCAGTGTATAGTATAGTGGCTTAAATGGTGGCTGCGGCAGCAATAGTAGCTGCAAGATGACAAGAATTAACAATAAGTGTCAAAATCGCATAGCATACATAAAATACAATTACCCAGATCGGTGAGGTTTTCAGTTCTTGTGCCTACATGTTTTGGACAGGATGAGAGAAATAAAAATCAGCCCAAAGTTTTTAATTAATCTGAAAAGCATGACCATCCATCTCCCACATGAATGGCACAGCGGTAACACCTACGAGTTCAATTTCAAACAAGGAGTATGCATCAACGCAAGATAAATTCCACAGTTGAAAAACATTATTGTATTTGGCCAGCAAGACTCTCATAATGTAACATATCTAATCCTGATGTGTGTCAAAGACAAATCAAAAAACAATTTGAAGTTTCAGCCTTCCCAAAATTGACAACAGAATGCTTGAACTGGCTTATGGGGCCAAATATATTTACTAGAGAGCATCTTGGGCAAATATTTTTTTCCATTAAAAAAATCCTTTGAATTGCAATAAGCATTTTGTCTTTTTTTCTGAGAATAATTTTGTCAGGTTAAATATGAAGAGAGGAATCAGAAAAATTCAACATAGGGCTCAAAAAAAATTAGGAAACTGACTGTTAAAATAAGGCATTGCTCCAAAAAAGATGGCTTCTTTGCTTTGTCCATTCCTTTAGATGACCCAAAAAAAACAATTTCATCAAAATATCTCTTCATCAATTCTCTCTAAAACACTATTTCCAACATTCATGTTCTTGTAGTTGGTTTCCATTATTTGGTATTTGGTCTATAGCTCTCAAAAAAAATCATGATGTTGAGGGAGCCACAAGTTCTCTGCAAATCAGGCATCAGGGGAATGGCCCTGTGAAAGGATATTGCTAAATTTCCTTTGAGAGAAGGTTAATATCACTTAATCAAGCATCTCCTCTAATAAGACAGTTCTCATCATCTCAACCTATAATTTTTAAAAAAAAAAAAAAAGAGCCAATTATGCCATCATATTATAATGAGAAGGGCCTCTCAGAGCATGGTCCAGGTTGTATGTAGCCAAAATTTGAGTTGAGTCATCATTTGAGCTAACAGTAAAAGAAAACTGGATAATGTGACACTCAACTACAGTTCGCGCCGTTTACAGTTATTTTATATATAGAAATCAGTAAAATATAATAAGACACTAGGGATTAAAAGGTGGTCAAATACTATAAAAAATTGGTTTAATCATATGTCATGCAAAATTAAAAACATAAATTTGTATGAAACAATTTCAATAAGCCTAATTATTCAAAAACTGGCGACAATATTGTGCTTAATCTTACTCTTACAATTCTGCATATGCAATTTAAATTTCAGAATACTGAAGAAAATAAGCTAGCTACCATTCTAGAGACATGATGTAGTATCTATATGTCAGTTTTAGCTTGTAAGAAGCAATCTCAAAGCTAACATAGAATTGCAGGTTTCGTTTCACAATAATGGACCCCAAAATCTAGCTTGATATCTGACAGGAAGCTAAGATTTTGCACCAATTTCGACACTAGTTGGGATCCTCAATGCTAGAGGAAGGTTAAGGAAAAGAGCTGCCAGACTGTTATTAATGTTTTCAACCTAATAAAAGTCTCTTAATGATACAAGACTTCTTATGGGCCAGTACAGGTTGAAGAAGTCCTAGCACACTGTTAAGTTCATGTTGAACATTGATCTAAATCAAGGTTCGCCGTACCGGTACCCGACCCTGTACCGGTGCCACACTAGTATAGTATCGATACGGTACGGTACGAAATTTTTTTTTTTTTTTGCATACCGAAGGTCAGTACACCACCCGTACCAATACCGAACCGGTACGGTACGGGTACGGCATACCATGACCTAATCCTAAATGCTATCAACAGATATAGCGCTAACAACAGACAAGAATCTTATGTTATATCATTGATTGAAATAGTATACTTTTCCTTGAGGTAATGCCATTATCTATTCATATTTTGTAGTTGAATCTGTAAATAACACTTTTCTTATTATTTCTGTTTCTTAACTTCATTCTTCCCTCTTCCATTTGATTTTCTTCTTTTTTACACTAGGCACATGAAGTGCTATTGCAGTCCTAACCCTTCTGCATTTGCGACAAAGGCACATATGGTGAACTTGAAATGAATTTCTAAAAACACAAACAGAGAATTTTCTAGAAAAATAAACAGAAATCAGAAATGTTTTGGGCAATCAATGACATTGAAGAACCACAGCTAGAAGTGAGTAAACTTATATGAGAAAACACAAAGATGTACCTGAGAAAATATCGTCTCTGCCATCAGATATTCATAGCGGAAAGGTACAGGCAGACCAACCATGCACGAAGCACATTCCTTTCGGCTATCTTTCCAAGAAACAGATAATTGCAACAGTTTAAATTATATGTATACATAAAATGTATTGCAGCAACCCATCTAAAATAAAAGTGAATAATATAAGTTGCACAATGGAAATGTGAGATTGCAGGTATTCAGCCTCAAAGGATTAAAGCTATCCAATGATAGTCAAAAAGATGCATTACATGAGAAAATAGAATTGTCGTGCCAATTCAAGCATGGATGTTTAAAGCCAGCATGGTTTTAGCATGTCATGATAGGCTACTAGTGATACTATTAATAATATTCTCACATTAGCGCAGGAAACATATGGCATCCATATGGTAGCAGAAATAAAACAAAAATTTATGGAATTAGAAGAGGAATTGTAGGTAACTAAACATGACATAAATATAATAAACAGTGGCAGAAAAATTACAATGACACACCAAATATATTTTCTAAAGAAATATGCATCATCAACTAATGCTGAATACCTCACAGTACAAAAACATTATTTCTAAATGATGTTAACCATCCGTTAAGATGTAAGTCGTTAGGCATACCTAGAAAAAGTTTCCACTAAAATATGGATGGTAGCAGGTGAAATGAAGTTAAAAGAGAATGTTCTACATGATATCAAATTCTAGAACAGTATTTCTGTTCAGGTCTGGTAAAAAGATGGGTAATGATCGCCAAAGAAATAAAGATTTAAACACAAGTGCATATACAAAATCAGAGTTGTGTTGCAGTATGGTAGATTTACTCCAATTAGCTTTTTACCTGAAATCAACTAATAAAAAAACCAATCAATTTATCCCAACATATCAAGGGAAAACTCCCAAGTCCAGCATGTGTGCTGGACTCCAAAGTCTTCCTGTCTTTATTTCTTTGTTCTTCAATTTCCAAATTAGCAAATCAAGATGATCCAGGCGTTGGATCCTCAGTGAAAACCTGTTCACAACTAAGTACAAGGCAGAAGAGAAATTCTTTGAATGTGCATTACATGTGCTGGAAGTATGTTGGATACAAAATAAACCTTATTCTACAGGGCATGTTCCTTGAAATTCTGTTCATGTCAATCGGCCAATGAGCACAAAATCAACCTCATATCATTTGTCACAACTGTAGCGCTAAGAAAATTAAGAAAATAAAAGTTCTTTACCTAATAAAATATATACAAGGAGTTCCAACTAGAAACTCTAGCATTCTTATGTACACCAATTAGTACTCATAAAGATTACAGCTACCAATCAAGTTTTTAGCTAATAATGATCTGACTAGAAAATTTAGAATTTTTTGTACACCAATAATAAAGATTAGAGATAACATGTCAAAATTGAGATGGAAATTAAAATTTCAGCAAAAGCATAGGCCATGGTGTTAAATATGAAAAAGAAGTGGCATTTACAAACCATCCATTAAAGAAAAGAAGCACATCCAGCAGATATTCTTCAACAACAAAACGATCAATTGGTTGCATGTTCTGCCATCCACAAAAAAAGCATTAGAACAAGAGAAGATATGATTATTATACTTCCAAATTGAAAAAAAAAAAACCGATAAAATATTGTAATTGATGAGGCAAAGCATGTGTTTGTCATTCCAGAAAATGTGTCAACTAAGAAGATAGTAAAGATCATTGAATGTTCAAATAAGCAACAGGAAGATTATAAAAAGATTATGTGAAACAAAAGGCACAAAGAAAATAATGACAAAGCAAATAACTCGAACAAACTTGATCCTCCCTCTAGTCACTAGTCTATAGAGAAGAAATGCAAACAGCCCCAGGTATACTAAACCAATGGTCCAACATAAGACCCAAACACCATAATTGCAGGAAACTGCAATGATATCCTTTACAATTTAGATAAAAAAAGTTATCATGTTCATAGCACACTGTGGTTATTCTTGCATGTCTCATAAGACCCCTAATTTTTTCATACTAGTTAGCAATGTTGCGTGAGTTTTTACTCATAACGCATTTAATAGCTTTACTGCTTATATTTGCTTACAAAACTTTATATAAGAAGAACGAAATTATATAATTTATATTTTCCGGTTTTTTATCCGAACCGGCCGGTACGGGTGCGTACCGGCCGGTTCGGGCCCGTACCGGCCGGTTCGGAGCCCGTACCGGCCGGTTCGGAGCCCGTACCGGCCGGTACCGGCCTCGTACCGGTGCGAACCGGCCGGTATGATTTTTTTTTTTTTAGAACCACAGCGCCGCGCGCTATGGTTTTTGAAACCACCGCGTACCGGCCGGTACGGGACCGGTACCAGCCGGTACGTACCGGACCGGACCGGTACCGTACTGGTCCGGCCGGCCACCGGTACCGGTACGGCGGACCTTGATAGCAAGTATTGCGAAACTAATAAATTATCATGAAAGCACAGCTTTGAGAGCTCCCCTCTAAGATCACATGGTAAAGTGATATCTTCCCCCTCAAGGGACAACTGCTATGCTATGAAAATATGGTAGTGAAAGACTGCCCATTATTTAACCAATTTATACTTCGACTAAACTTGATATAGACAAGAATGTCAGGGAAGTGAAAACTCAAAACTAGTATGGTTTTTCATTTAAAGCAATTTTCTGATCCAATAGAAGCAACAACCCACAAAACATTCATAAATCCAAGGAAGTTACCTCAGTTTTATCTGAAGAAAATATGTTAAGCCTGCGAAGCCTCTGAGGATACTTCAACTGGGCTTTATGTTTTTCTTTCCCTCTAGAGACTGTACAATGTAAATCTGATGGTTCAGGTTGCTCAGGGCAACTGATAGAAGAAAGTCTGTGAGATTTTCCAGCTACTAACTGTGCTTCGAAAGACAAGTGAGGTCTTGGAACTGGAAGAGATTATAAGGGAGACTAGATTAGTAGCCACCAATTATAAGCAAATAGATAGAGTCAGAGGAATTGCAAGAAATATTCACTTGATGTACTTAAAATATAAAACAGACAGATAGAACACATTTGGAAACTCAATGTCACGACCCCCTTCCCCCTAAAAAACAAGTTAACAAAAAAAAAAACACATGCATCCAGAGAAACTGGAAGGAAAAGATATTAAAAAGACATACCTTTATTTATAATTAGGTTATATCACAATTCAGTAAATAACAAGTCCTCAAGGAACATATATATAACAAAAAAAAAAAGTAGAGGAAGTGACATAAACAATAAAATAATTATGATGGATATAAATTAACTAAAAATTCAATAACCTTACCTGTATAAACAAGGCCCATGCAAACTAACATCAACCTTCACAATAAATGCTAAACAAATCAGAATTAGGGCTCACAGAACTTCCCGTTGTACATAGGCACCTGATCCTTCACCTCTAAACAGGCATAACCCTTATTTTTTCAGGTTTTCTTATCAGGTGTGATGTTAGTTTAGCATTTTTGACAATATACACCCACATTTAAAGCAGACTAGATTTCTATCATATGCATTGTACACATAGATAATTATATATTCATTATATTTAACTAGTATTTTGCAAGTGCTATGCATGGTATTTTTTTCAAAAAAAAAAGATGGGAGAGGGGAGAGCTAGAGAGAGCATATTGGGGGGTGTGTGTGTGAGAGAGAGAGAGAGAGATAGAGAGAGAGAGAGAGAAGTTCACTAGAGATATTTCTAGAAAGGAAAAGATGCCATATTTAGAGAGAGAGAGAGAGAGATACAAGACATTTTCTGAAAGAAGGAAAAAGAATATCATATTTATGGGGCCAAGCATGATTCATACATGGGTCATATAGGACCTCACTACTGCAATCCAACTTTGCATGGCCCACTCCAAAACTATCCATTAGATGAGTATGATAACCACAACCATGAACAATCCACTCTCTCCTTACATGCATGTATAGGCTAAGAGGCTCCAAATCAGATGATTTTTGGTTTATAAGCAGTTGAGAGGTAGTAGATCACATCCAACAGCTCAAATCGTTAGTGTTGGATTCCCATCTTTCGATTTCATCTAACAAGAACCTGACTTCAAATTTGGCCAATCGGATCCTCATCCACCCTATATATACAAATAAATACATGCATGCATGCATCCATACACACATACATATGTATGTATATATGTATTACATATATTTATGTATATGTACACATACATATGAATGTGTTATATATACACACATACATATGTATACATATATATATATATATGTGTGTGTGTGTGTGTGTGTAAATATACATATACATGCACATATATATATAGATATAGATATATATAATACACACACACAGAAGGATCACCGAACCGGTACCGGTAGACGTACCGGTCGGCCACCGAACCGATTCAGTACCGGTTTGGACCGGTTCGAACCAGTACCACTGATTCGGTCTCCAAAAGCCCAAAAAAAATTAGCCTAGCCGGTACTGATCGGTACATGCCGATACGGGGGCCGATATGGGCCGGTTCGGACCGGTTTTGACCGGTACGGACTGGTACGGGATGGTGCCATTTTTGAACCGGCCGGTACGGACCGGTTCGGTACGAGCTGAACCGGCCGGTACGGACCGGTTCAGCATTCCTTGCTTATACACATGTATATACTATATATATATTACATATATACTATATATAAAAGTGCCAATAAATATCTAACAAGAACCAAAATTGGAGCGTTATGATCTTATCAAGTCAATCCTAGTCATCTATATAACAACACATAATATAATAATAATAATAAAAAACCTTCCAATTCGATAGGACACATTTTTGCTAATTTACTAATAATCCCTTACAACTCCTTGCATTACTCCAACTCCAACCTGATAGTAATCCTAGATGGATTTCACTTCCTCCACTCCTATAAATGATGAGGGACCAAAAGAAGAAATCTCCTTCCACTCTCAACTCTCAAATGAGAGTTATCTCAAGCCAACCAAAACCCTCACATAATTCTTTTAAGTCCCATTATTCCATGTCCGAAACCGCTTCCGCTTCACTCTTGCCTACTCCAACCATGCTTCTTACCAATACCTCTCACCCTCATCTGCCAACTGCCAAACCCCACCCAATCACCTAGTAAGAGTTGTCTTAATGGAATAGAGAATATTAGTTTTTTTTTGAGATTACAAATACTTAGAATAAATGTCTTAGATCCATTGACAGAGGATCCGATGGCCAATGTAGAAGATTGCTAGGTCAGGTCTCTATTTATTTAGTTATTTTTATTTATTTTACATAAAGAAATGTTGTAAACTTGTAAGAATGGAGGTTTCCTGTAGTTATTCTTTTATCCTGCAACGTTATATATCTTGTTTTCTCTACTCCACTTCACTATTAATTCATCTAATCCCAGTTTCACATTATAGCCAATCTGTGGTTGTTCCTCTTGTTAGAACATAAAAAGTATCCATAAATTCCAAAAGCTTCTTGAAAGTTTGAATGGGTTTTCAAAAATCAAAAGTTAGTGTTATAATTGGATAAGTTATATGGTTATAGTTTTTTAGGGGAGAGTAAATAGCTATATCTGCGAGATGGTGTTTAGAGCTCAAAAGAGTAGTCTGCTTAGAAGATTGCAGTGGTATTTGATCTTTGTAAGGGGAATAGTCATGCAGAGGTAATCAACAAGATAGCATAATACCCATGGATTTGTAGTAGTTTGAGAGGAAAAGTTAGATTAAGAAATTGCTTGGAATAAACTAGGAAAGTTTAAGTTGTATGGGCTGTTATTGCTTTGAACATGTAAAAGTTGTCTTGATGAATCCAACTATGTTTTATAGAGTGCCAATAAAATTTTTGTACTGTTTATCTCCTATCTTCACCATTCATAACTACAAGTTCAAAAGCTCGTTTTCGGGCATTTTCCTATCCTAATTTTTTTATTAGACAAACAATTTAGCCATTCTTGACCTTTGACTATACATGAATGGTTGGATTGAACCATTGCTCATAAAAGTACCAAAGTAATCCTGGTCCTTGAATGGCTACTTGGCTTCCGCAAACCCAGAACCGCTCCTCTCTCTGAACTCCTTTGTTTCTCAATATCCCTCTTATTAGAAGCAATCGCATAGTCCATCGTGCAAAATAGTGGTCAGACCAGATGTTCATTGTAGTCTCCAGGGTTGCTGACTAACTTCTAAGGTTGATTGGATAAGAAATTCGAAAAGATTCTCAAAACCTTAGTTGATGTATTTAATAATGAATTAGAAATCAATATTAGCATTTTACGAAGCATCTGTTTTTCTCTATAATATATGAGTATTTGGTGATTCTGCATGCATTTGCACATGTATTTTTACAAATATATATCCACATATATAATACATATATCTATCTATACATATATATATATATATATATATATATATATATGTATATTTAATTAGGATTAGGAATTTGCCCCTATTATTACTTCACTGTGTTAACACAACATTCCAATAACTCCACTGCAGTTATGTAGCTTATATCCAAGAATTGTACTTCTAGCTTGGCACAGTAGCTTTTGGTACTGTTTAGGTGAAGTCGGCTTTTTATGTTGCCAAATGACTATAAGTATTCCTTTTGTTTTGATATCTTCAATTTCAATCTGTCTTTCAAGTTTGCATCTCCTAAAGAATTGATTTTTAACCGGCCGAACCAACTCATTTCCAATTCCTTAACCATTTATTTTCTTTTTTTCTTTCACATCAATAGAGGCGGCAATTTATGACTCAAGCCACCAACCGGCCTGCAACCAACCCGCTTTAAGCAAGTTCAGATTTGGCATACAGGGTCTAGATCATAAACAGGTCCACTCACCTATACCTGTCTATTAAATATGTCGGGTTCAAATATAGACCTCTGACCTATTTAACCCATTTAATAGTTGGATCATGCCATGACCAATCTATTTAACCTATTTAATCAAATTCGAGTAGTTTATTAAATGGGTTATGCAGGCCAGGTCGGGTTACTTATTTAATAAAAAGCTCAGGATACCATTTAATAAAAAGATCGGGTTCGAGTCTAGATTTTTAATCCGTTTAATAAATGGATTAGGTTCGGGTTGATAGAATTTTGACCTAACCTATAGCCAACTGCCAACCTGACCCAATCTGATTGCTACCCCTACAAACCATTAACTTTAGCAATATTTTTTACATTTCATGATATTTTATATATTTCATGTCCTATTCTGAAAATTTGGCTTTTTAAGGAGTTCAATACGATCCTCAATATTATATTTTCCCTTTAATATGTTTATCCTTCACTCTGAGATCACTATAAGCATTTTCCATCAGCCATTTCTCTAATCTATTCTCAAGTCAACTATGCATCATATGGGATATCTTTGCTCTAAACATGGCTTAACAATCATGATGAAGCTCTCTAGGCTTTATGACATTCATACAGCATCACAATACTCATGATGATGATACACTAATTGGTGGTACTGTTTAGACATAGGTAGCTGGAACTATTAGGAGTGGCAATAAAGGGAAGCTTGCCTCACATGCCCCTGGGAAGCATATACTTACTAAGTAATATCAAATATTACATAAGTCACTAATTATTTACTTGTCTGATAGTTGTTACTTTTCCTCTAACTGATTTTGAAGTTGCATAATGTATGCAGAACCCCATGGGACATTGGCGCCCCAAATAAAAGAGTTTGCCATTACTGATCATCGAAAAAAGTTTGTTTGTTGAAGGATGATTATAATTTAGAAGCATTAAAAATCCTGTGTAATTGCAAGAGTGAGAGTCTAAAGCAGGTAGAAGTTTCTAACACATAATATCCAGACATAACCATCTCAAAGAACTCATTCAATGCCAATTTAAAATTAAGCATATTGATCCCCTTCACTATATTTATCTTACGCTTGCCTCCTTAAGGGTACCCATTGCCATAGCATCAACATGCTATCCATTTGTCATGCAGAAGGCAAGCCACTCTAAATCTAAATGTTGTCATTTACTTAGCCATCTCCCAATCAAATAATGTGCATGTCATTCATATGGTCACACTTAATTCATTGTGTGGCATTGTGGCTCATTATTGTATTCTTCATTATGATGAGAGGGCATAATTCACACACCTATCTTCTCTTCCATGTCCTAGCTCATAGCTTTGGACCTATATTGGCCCCAGCTGGACATCAATACCACTAATTGATGATTGATCATCTGGCTTCTACGACTTACCATTTTGTACAAGATAAACAAGAGTGAGGGAATCTATCTAGTATAAGGTCACACCTCGCATCATGACAAGGCTGTCGGCTTCATGGCTTCATCTTCCACTTAATCATTCCCTAGGCGCTTTTACTACATTTTATAGACTGATTCTCATAAGGGAGTAAAACCTTGTCGATGCAATTACAAAGAGTGGATTAATTAGCATTGAGCACCCAAGGTTGTTCAAATTTCCGATACTGGGTTGAATTTGCAAAGTTCAATCCTTTTCACCTTCCAATGTCCTTATCACTGACTAAAATATTAGTATGTATAATGCATATATTAGCTTCAATATAGTGGAACATTTATTGTTCTCAATCACAAGCAAGCCCTACAAAAAATGTCCATTTCAACAATATTAACTAGTAGACTAGCATAATTATTAGGCAGACAATCACAAAGCCTTTTACTCAACTAGCATAATAAAAAAAACTGAAACACCTTGACATAAAAAATGTTGTTAAATTTAAGATGATATTAAGAGAAGAAAGAACAAAAGCACATACCACTATCAATTTTCCATCCATTGTTCGAAAGAACTTGTATACAATCCCATAAATCTTCTAGAAAATCCTGAATAGATAAATTGGTAGAATGATGATAAAACAATGGCAAAGTTATTTCTACTTGTATACTGAGATCGATGTCAGTATTTCCATGTATTTTAAAAAAAAAATGTGCAGATAAATTTACAGACTTTCATATGTAAACAAAAGGATATGCATAATACCCTCCAACATGCACTGCTTTCAGCTTAACACAACATGAATTTTTTACTATAGTAATAATAATGAAACACCTACAGCAATTAGCATAAAAAAAAATTCATTAAACTTTCACAGCCCAAAGCAATTTGAGATATTGGAAGGCTCTAACATATCTGGTAAGCAAAAAAGATCTTGATGAAGTTAAAGTTAAGCCCCAATGCTCCTATCCAACATGAATACAAAACAATGACTTGCTAAAGATGGAGCATTATAAAAACATAGAAAAAAATACAGGAGCAAAAACTCCTAATGAAGCAAACTTAGGATTTATCTATGTGCTACATAAATATAATTATCAAGCAACAAGAAGATTATCAAAGTAGACAATGCACAGGATCAAAATGAGAAAGTGAGGTTGGTAAAGCCCAAGCTATCACAAAGACTAAAAGAGAGTGTAGAAACATTATCATGATAACACAGTAAATAACTCAATATGCTACAACACAGAAGGTACATCACATGTTGCTAAGAACTCAATTCCCTTAACATCAAGCATGGTACACATCCTAAATTTGAGTCACCCCCCACTAAAAGAAATCAAAATGATGGCAAAGGCATAACAAACTTGAATGGAAAAGCTTCGATTAAGGTAGAATATAAAGATTGATTTGGACAAAAACATATTTAAGTGGACAACATTTTAAATGAGAATGTAATGCAGAAGTATTTGATTTCCCCTCATTCCATATTGATGTCAAACATTAACCTCTTCCTCCCTTAGCAAATCCTTTTACATGTCTCGCTGTCTCCTCATTCCCTGCATTATCATCAATCTTCTAGGTTAAATTGGCTCCAATCTTCTATGTTACATTGGCTCCAATACTAAGCCACCAAAGAAATTAGGAAGGGTATCAAGTTGGCGGAAGTTCCATTTCCACTGATCTAATGATTTCATAGAAATTCAGATATACAATTGCACTATCACATTTTCAAGAACTGGCATCCACAGTGTTAGCTATTCATCAACATTTGATTCATTGAGTCAACAGCATACAATTGGGAGACATTGTTCTGTATGACAATACGCCAGTGGTAGGTACTCGATACCTTATTTTTAATTTTTCTCTTGCTTTGACTAGTACATTGCATGCATCAAATTCCCAACAAAAACCATGAAATTCCACATTTCACACAAAGCACAAAGTTTTATTAGAATAAACAAATGGTAGAAGTCTAACTGAAAGACTGGCTTGAATTTCCAAAGAAATAACAATATGAAACTCCAATCAAATTATTCACCATAATGGTCCATCTGTATAAATTATATGAATATTGCACAAAAAGAAAGATAGGAATATCAATTAGGTATAGTGAACATTGAAGTTTGTCAAACATCCAAGATCCAACCATATACAATTTAGAGATAAACATTTGGAAGACATGTTTTCTCATCTTTAGAAAAAGAAAAAAAAAATTACTGATGCATTTTAGATTCTTCAACAGACCATAAAACTCCAAAAAATATTTCATGCAAGAAAAGGGCAATAAAACACAAGGCATCAAAACTGACGCCTGAATCTTATCATTAGTAACATGTTGCTACATTCTTGTCATAAGACAACAACTAAATCATGTTCACTGTGAAATAAAGAAAAAGATCCTTGATAAGATCTAGGTAAAAATAGTCAAGAAAGGATTGGTTTTCTGACATGTCCAAGTACCTGATGACAGTAAGATCAATAGCATTGCATGGACCTGGTCATTAGAATCAGATACAGAGACATTCCAAGTGTCTGACTTGGCAAAAGGGGAAAAAGGATGCAAGGGGATACATAAAAAAAATTAATTTTAACTACTATATTTTTTAAATTTAAATATTTATAGAAACACTAAAAGATATTACTTGTAAAGTCTCCTGACATATATATCTCATTCAAACTTCCTAGTTAGCTGAAAGGTTTTAGACAAAATTTGTATTCTATAAAGTGATTTTGACACCCACATCCTTGACCAATTTCTGAAACGAACAAAAGTTTACTTTTAACACTATTATAGTGGTTAAAGTAATAATTGAAGAGTCTGACTCCCAATCAATGACTAAGCTGCAACTAAAGAAAAATTGTATCCAAGTGTCTGATGTGTATCCTATTCGGATATGTACCTGGAACAGATTCTACAAGTTCATCACAAATGCCTAGGTAACACAAAAGATAAGCAACATATCAAGAATAATATTATAATCTACTATATTCTATTTACCCATATAGAAATCATTGATTTTGGTGTCCAATGGGAACACTTCGCGACATGAAAAGCAAGTTCATGAGGACCAAATTTTACCAAGTTCAGCCCATCCATGGCCTTATAAGACTTCTATACTATACATATTCTATTTCTTTAAGAAAAGATTGTTGATGAATACTGAAAAATATTAGCCCTGATCTCTGAACCATATCAGCCCTGATTTCATCAATATTCATCAACGAAGATGTCCAATGCAAAGTTGATGCACCTTACACAACACCAGCTGTCTTAAAGCACGTCTCAATTAATTTTGCCGATAGAACCAAGGTTCACCGGACCAGTCAGTATCATACCGTACTAGGCATACCATATCAATACCGAACCGATACACAATCTCGTACCATACTAACACTCGATACACCTCACTATCTTGTACCGTACCGTGTAACATCATTGTAATAGGATGGTACCGTACAGTGCCCAATACTAAGACAACGAACCTTGGATAGAACCATAATATCTGGGGATTTAAATCTCAAGGGTCAAAGTGATGGCCAGTATGGTACAACACTTGGTACAAGGGTGATATGGGGGTAGTACGCCTAGGCATAACCATGCAAAAAAATGAAAAGAGAGAAAATCATTTAGTACCGGACTGGTGAAGGGTTGGTACACCTCGATATGGAATGATATGGGCTCAATTCACTAAAAAGTGGTGCTTACCAGCCTCAATCATACCGGCTCTATGTACAGGGCCAATACGCACAAGAATTCAGCTTTTGATAACATCATTCAGAGATAATATTCATTTTTGTGTGTTTTATCAGTTTACATAATGTCAAAGATTTTCACCTATGTTCAAATACCGAAAAGACAGAATCATCACAGATCTGAAGCCATGTTGCTTGACAATAATTTGTAGTAACTATACAATGTGATAGATGTGCTAGAATGAATGCATGCACGTACATGATATTTTTCAACAGTCCTATGCTTGTGACTGGGCCATTGTATACCATATATTCGTGCAAGCTTTATTACATCATCTTCATCATTCATCCCTATTATTACAGATTATTTTTCCACATGTTCCCACTAGGATCTACATTTGCTGTCACTACTGATGTTTCCAATCCATTCTACAATTTCCATCCATTTTGTCTTAGGACTTACATTCTCTATCCTACCCCTTCAAACAAAATATTACCCTATATCATACCAAGCACTCCCTAAACCTCAACAGTAAATGCACACCATAACATCTCTTTGGTTCTCTGCCACTTTGTGTTGAGCTGGTGCTACTTACAAGTTCCTCCTCATGCAATGATCCCTCGATCCACGGTTCTGAATTGTACAAACATCTCTTCAACATTCTCGTTTCTATATACTTAAGTGCTCAAAACTCTTTACTGCCCAACTGTCTGAACAGATTGAAGGCATTTTGAATGTCCCGTGACTTTTTTCAGGTTGAAGGTCAAAACCATTTGCCAATTACATAACATCCCAAATGCATCTCTCCCTTTCGTCCAACAATTTAATTATATGAAATGTGTTATTATAGATCTTGGGAATGCATTAAGATAATATAGTCTAATCAACTTTTAAGACACATAAAATTTTCTTACTTATTCTATAAATAGGAAGAGTTACATACTGTAAATCTAAAAAAAGCAAAACAGCAGAATTAGAAATCACAATAATTTAACTGAAGCAAGCAATCAATAACTTGCAATCATTTATTGATTCATAAAGTTGTACCTTTTCCTCAAGAAATTTGTCCTCATCAGAATCAAAAACTGTGAAACCAATGTCTTGAGTGCGCCTTCTGATGCTTATATAAGATTGTACACCAACCATGACTCTCTCAAACTCGTCTGGAACTTGCTACAATACACAATCCCACAGTCATTTTCTAATACACGATAATATTTTTTGGATAACTTTAGGATAGTATCGTCAATAAAAAAATACAGAACAAAGATAGACTGTTGATATATTTTTTTACATAATTGCAAACAAAAAATAATTTAGTAAGAAGCAAATAGATAACTATATTTTTTGTAACAAAGCATTTCTTATAGATAATAAGATGTCAAGAAGGCATATGCAAAATAATGTTACATCTCTCCCATCGATTACAAATGCCAAATGAAAACTTAAAATGAAGAGGGAGGACCGCTAACAGAAGAATGGCTCACCACAAGGGCCTTTGAAATTGTGTGTTGCAAATGACCATTTTAGTGTGCAAAATATGGAAGGTGCTCCCAATTTTAACCCGACAATACAATTTTGACAATTCTTGAATCCCATTTACCCAAGCAAGAGACCAGACAAAAAACAGGGAGTAAAGTAACACCTTTAGCGGAGTCCTAAAATCTTCAGATTTTTCTCAAATTCAGTAGTCATCATAGGTAATCACAAAAGAGAGACTATTGACAGATAAATTAAACTGAGGTACATACAGTAGTCAACTAACAATTGTGGAGTTCGAGAACATCAGAAAACATTTTTCAAAAAATCTAACTCAAAGAGTAAAAGATATAAAATTTAAAATATAATGTTATTATGCTAAAAAAAAAGGCTCTACAACCCAGAAGTATTTATGCAGATCCAAAACATTCTAGACACCAAATCAATATTACCTCAATGAGTTCTGCACCTCCCCACGGAAGACAGGACAAAATACAAGTGATGTAAAAGTCAGCACGTGGTTGCCAAGAAGGATTTCCAGCCTCCTCATCCACCGTTGTTGCAGCAGATGACAACAGTGTCTCAAAGGCCTCAATAATTGAACCAGGCAAGATAACTTTGCTGCACATCTACGCTCCAAAAATAAATGGTCATAATAGAATCAAAAAACAAACCAAAAAAAGAAGTATCGAAGCAATTTCCAGCTTAAGTATATTAATACCTTTAGTGTACGCAATAAGAAAAAAAAAATCAAAAAAACAAACCAAAAAAAAGAAGTATCGAAGCAATTTCCAGCTTCAGTATATTAAAACCTTTAGTGTACGCAATAAGAAAAAAAGACACCAAATAGCTCATATGCACAGACAAAAAGGAAAAAAAGAGGAAAAAAAACAAAGAAAGAGAACATCCCTAGAGCCCCATAGTTCAATCAAGTCAGCCAAATGTCCAATATAGATTGTTTACAACTGGCAGCTTGGTTTGAAATTATCACGCAGAAGAGGTTAGAATAAAATAGAGAAAATGAAGGTGAAATATAGGAAGTCAAAAAGTTTATACAAGATTGATTCAGAACAAAACAGGCCAGTAAACTACTAAAGTTGCTGGCATGGCGTTTTTCTCTTAATCAGCAGCAGGTTCATCCTATTAAACTGACTTAAAGTACAAGAGTTTGGATTAGCATAATTTTTTGTGAAGCAATCAAAAATCAGTCAAAAGTCAGATAAGCATAACAGTAAAAAAGATAACAATAATCAAATTAAGGAACAAAATAATAGCATGGTTGTATCAATGCACAATGGTTATCAGGTTACCTTTACAACAAGAATTGCCGAACTGGGCCAAACTACCCGGTTCGGGCCATTTGGTGCAACCTATAATCAATTACTACAAGTGTAGATTGATTTTATAATAATCAAATATGGTGCGATTGATTAGACACTTCAGTAAATACTCATCCCAAAAGAACATCATAAAGGTATGTGAACGCAAAACAGAATATGATAGATATCTTATTAATGAGGCCTAATCAATGAAATATAGCAGAAAACTGAAAATAACCACAACAAAACAATAAAAACTATACTGCCAATAAACTCGGGTTCCAAAGATATGATAGATGACAACGATGGTAACTATGATAGGTGGAGATAATGATTGATAGACGAAGAAACGAGGATTGGGCAAAGATGGTGATAGAACTAGTCAGATAATTATCTCTGCGAGTTTGGTCCCTCCAATCCAATGAGAATTTTCAGACCGCGCTCCACCAAGGTATTGAGATGAAGGATGATGGGGTCAAGAAGGTGGCTCCAAGAAGAAATAGGTCAAAAAGCAGGATGAAAGTGGAAAAAAAGGGTCTCTCAGGGCTTTGCCCACGGTAACACTCACCTTTCTAGGGTTTCTTCTTTTCTTTCTTTTCTTTTTGGCTGTTGTCCTGTCTTTTTATAGGCCGAGTTACTATTCCGTGAACATTAACGAGTCAGGTTACTGTTCACGTGAAAAGTATTTTTTTCTATGTTGTTTTCTACGGATTTCTGCGTATTTTTTTCTCTTTTCTAACTTCCTTCCCCCCTCTTCCATACATGCACAATTCTATTTTCAAGACTATCATCCATCCTCCGTCGTTCCTAGAGATGAGTGATGACCGTAGGCATTGAATAAAGGCTAAGGCTCAAGCAATTAAATGTGGTGGTTTGGAGTTAGATTAGGCTTCCAATCACACCTAGGTGGACCCTTTTTGCTTAGCAGTACTAGTACATGACTCGATTGAAAATCCAAGCCTAAACATGGCTTTGGATGGAAAGCACAGAAACAATAAAAAACATAAACTATATATAAGATGGAGTCCTAAGACTACATCACCATACCGAACCGACCCGGCGCGGACCCAGTCAGTTCGAATGTGGGGTTTGGTTAGGGGTGGCAAAATATGACCCGACCCGCCAACCCAACCCGTGTTCGACCCGCCATAAATAGGTTTAGGTTTGGCTTAAACAGGTTCGGATCGTAAACAGATTGATCCGTTTAACCTGTTTATTAATTAGGTCGGATACAGATTTTAAATTTCTGACCCGTTTAACCCGTATAACCTGTTTAATTGTTGGGCTGATAGATAAGGGCCAGCCCAACTCCCTACCTCGGCCCAACTCCCCGCTTCGGCCCGCATTCACCGCGAGGTCCACCGTCTGCTTTCAGCCTTTCACCGCGAGGTTGATTGGATCGCAAAGGCGTCGCGTTACTTCTCCTTAGGTTTAGCCATTTAGGGTTTGTCTTTGTGAGCGCCGCCCGAGCTCCATTCCCTCAATCCCTCTCCCCTCTCCTAGTCTCCTCTCCTCCGGACCTCCGCCTCCGCCCTCTCCTCCCCCTTGCCAACTCCTTCCGCCTCCCCGTCGACGGCGACCACGGCGGCTCGACGGGTTCCTGGGACGTCGCTTCCGCCTTCTTGGGGCTTTTCGTCGTCTCGCGACTCGCCAGCGGACGGTGACTGCTTTATCTTCTCCACGACGATGGCCTCCGCCTCCTGCACTATCCGTGCGTTCTCTTCCCTTCTCCGCTAGTAGTATAGTCATGCTATCTCTTATTTCCTTCCGCCATCTCTTTCTATCTCTGTTTCTTGATCTTGGGGATCCTGGATCTCAAAGCGGCGGAGGACGTGAGCGTGCTCTATCTTTTCCTCAAAGCGGCGACTACTGCGGAGTCCAGCAGCAGGTATGCCAGTGGAGGGAAATGGTTTGGTTTTTATGTTCTATGGTTTGATTCATGGCGAAAGCTAGGGCTTCCAGATTTTTCCCCCCGCCCGAATCGAAGCCGTCGATGATTTCCAGAGAGAAAAAAATTTGGGGATGGCGCCTAGAATCCTAGATCAGAGATTTTGAGGGCTCCCGTTTCCATTTTTTTTATTTTTTCCAAAAAGAAAATTGTAATCTGTTAATTTCTCTCCTCCCCTTGTTCCTCTCCGTGTTTTCTTTTTTTTAATTTCTGGTTAAATTTTAAAAAAAAAAATTGCTCAACCATGTTAATATTGGTGGATTTATCGTAAATTATTTGGCATTGTTCATGGCTTATATGCTAACTATCTAATTTAAGTCTAATAGTTAAACGGGTCGGGTTGGGTTAAACGAATTGGGTTGGGTTAAACGGGTTACCTGTTTATTAAACGGGTTAAATGGGTCGGGTCGGGTTACCCATTTAATAAACAGGTTAGGTTCAGATTGTAATTTTATGACCAGTTTAATAAACAGGTTGAGTTCAGGTTTATGATTTTTTGACCCGACTTGCATCTGACCCGACCCATTTATGTCTAAACCCGACCCGATTGCCACCCCTAGGTTTGGTTCCGAACCCGAACTGGTTGGAACCGGTTCGATTCAATTCGGATTCGAGCCAACTTGGTCTCTTTTTCTTACATATGTTGAGTCTGGATTCGGCCCAACTCAGTCTCTTTTTTTTATATATGTTGAGTTGGGAAGGCCTGAGAACCTTCCCAACTCTTCCATTGAAGTGTTCTTCGAACCCCCCCCCCCGCACGCGCGCATATATATACGTGTATATATATACGTATATATACATGTATATATGCATGTATATATATAAATGTATATATATATATAAATGTATATATATACATATATACACACACATATTTGTATATAAATTGGCTCCCTTCTTCTGCAGACTTGGGTTGGTTTGGAGTCCAGGACTTGAAACGGTATATATATATATATGTGTATGTATGTGTGTATGTATCTGTGTATGTATGTGTATGTATGTATATGTATGTATGTGTGTGTATGTATATGCATAGGTATGTATGTATATACTTATATACATAAATACAATATATATATGTAAGCATACATATATAGTATATACATATATGTATATATATGTATGTATACATATATATGTATGTATGTACACACATATATGTATGTACACACACACACACACATATATATATGTACATATGTATATGTATGTATGTATATATACATATACATACACACATATATATACACATATATACATGTACGTACATACATACATACATATATACACACACAGATACATATATGTATATAGACGTTATATATGTACGTATATGAATATATCTACTTTATATATATACATACATACATACATACATACATATATATATATATATATATACATGTATATATCCACTTTATATATATACATATATATGTACATATATATGTATGTATATATATATATATAGATGTATATATCCACTTTATATATATATATACATATATATGTACATATATGTGTATATATATATATATATATATATACATATATATATATGTATGTATGTATGTATGTGCGTATGTATGTATGTATGTATGTGTGTATATGTATATGTGTATACATACATATATCACACATACATACATATATGTACGATGCATGTCTGCATACATGCATGTATATGTGTATGCATGTATTTATGCATGCTTGGACATGTATACATGGTTCCAGTCAAACTAACTAGTTTAGTGGGGTATTTTCATAACATCAGCGTACGCATGCGCCACAAATAGTCTATTAGTATGCAACTGATATTCCCAACTGATAACTGGAAGAAAAAAACTTGGGTCACTGCAAACATGACAACCTATCTCTTTAGGCAGCAAAACTTTCTAGTTAAACAGATATGCACCAGAGTAATTTCTGGAAAAAAAAAAGAAAACAAAAAAAATGAAACTAAAAGCAAGAGACGAATGTCCAATTTCCTTGCAATAAAGAGACAAGCAGTAGCCAGAAGACATCATAACAATAACCAACCGAGCAAAGGCAAATATAGTTATAGTGTAAATCTAACAAAAATAATAACAGTTTTATTTAAGTATATATATACTTCTTTAATGGACCCAAACAGTCATCTAGACAAAATGTAGTATGACACTTCTTAAAGAAAAAACAAGTTACAGCCACCAGTTTTTAAAAAAAAACCACTAGTTGATGCAAATTGATGTAACATGATGCTAATTCAAAGAAGAGAAAAAACACAAGAAAAGGGAATACTGCAGGCAATCAGCAACAACATAATAACTGTTATAGACCAAAACAAAAATAGCTTGATTCGGAGAACCTACCAGTCCTGTGAGAAACCGCAACAAAAGACGAATCCTGTTACAATTTTCCGAATATAATGCATCCTGGAAATATTAGCAGACAAAATTGCCAAATTTCAAAGTTAACTTATTTGTTAATTTTTCTGAGGAAAAAAATACATTAAAGAAAACATGGAACTGAGCTGTAACTATACTGTTTCATGTAATGATAATGCATATCTTAATGCAGCACTTGTGGATTGCCCAATCTGAGATACTAAAACAAAAAAAGTAAAACAGGTCTTCTTAAAAATCACTCAATTAAGATGTACAGCCTATGCTTAGACTGAAATCATACTGGTTTCAAATCTTCTTTACAGGTGATATTTTTAGTTAAAATTCTTCATGAAGCAATCATTGAAAAAAAATGGAAGCACACATTTAAGACAAAAAGTAAGAGATACCAAGAAGAAGCAAATTTACCTGTAAGCTAGAATGTGTGGTATCTACCACCATCTTAGCAAAGTCCTCATTTTCTAAGTTTATCAGACCAACCTGAAGGTAAAGACATTAAAATTTGCAAATAACACAAAACTTAGTATGCTACGTCACAAACTTAATGCTTGCCATAAATATAGCGCCATAAGCAAGAAGGTTATTTTTACAAATGAAATTTTAACATGTAATAAACCCCTTTGTAATAAGACAGCTAAACCAGGCATTTCACACAAATGAGCAATCAATAGTTCTTACACTGTTCACTATTGGAAACAATGTACAGTGACATCTGAATCACACAATGCCAACATAATAGTGGCACATTATCTAGTCTACCAACACCAGAGCAAACCATTGCAAAACACTACAGCATCGCCCTCGACATTTGCCGTTTTGTATGAAAATTATGTATATAAGTTGAACTTGAAACTACCTGAACTTATGTATTTCATGCAGGTAGAGTGGATTCTGCACCTCCACAAACTCCTAAGCACATTTATAACATAATCCACAGTTTGAACTTACTAAACAAAGGAAAAAGGATATCAATTAAGACCATTAAGATATAGGAAGAGGTAAAAACAGGTTTAGATGTTTCTGGCTCTTATCATTGTAAAAAATCCAAATTTGTAAACAAGAATCCGATCATCTGTGCCTGAAAGAAGGTGACTATAGTTGCTTTAAAAGGAACTTGGATGTCCTCCATAAAGTAATTATTTTAAATTTCTTGTTTATACTCGATATTAACTAAAAGCGACTTCCGATAAGAATTTATAAAATTAAAATAAACATCATGGAAAAATTAATTTTCAATTCATTATCTATTAATGAGCTACTAATGTGTGTAATGACCTGCAGAAATATGCATGGGCATCAAGGCAGTAAATAGGTAACAATCTAGATAAATTAGTAGAAATATAATCGATTATGAACTTAGTTATCAAGTTAATAATCACGTCAATAAATGTAAAAGGCTATAGGCTCAAATAGGTTCTGCTGAAGTGCAAATTACAAGTTTTTCATTCTCATATCAAGCATTTTCTACCTGTTTCTGTCCTTAAATTTTAGTATTCACATATTCTATCACCTAAAAACTTGTTGCCAACATTTGCAAGTTCAACCATCAGTCAGAGAAATAAGGATGGTGGGATCATAGCCACATAGGTGGGGGCCAAGTTCCATTGGAAATCTGGATGATGGTTATTTGCTTTGGTTGTAATGTAATTTCCAAACTAAAGAAACACACTGCAAGTGCAAGAAGAGAGGTATACAATGTTGCACCATTTGAGGAGGCTAATCAACTAGACAGCAATTAAAAAGCATCCTTAGGGTTCGAAACAAAACATACTTAGCAGGCAAAGCAGGAAGAGTATGAAGACATGCATTGAAGTACCCACAGATATGAAATGGATGGTGAAGAGCACCATAATCAAGAGTAGGATTGCTTGAGAATTGCCTTTAAGAAGGTTACTTGCTGGTAAGTGCAAGAGGAACCTAAAGAAAGATTGACGACTAGACATTCCTTAAGTACTGAAACCAACAGCTGGCTAAAATCAACAATAGAAACTAAATACATTGCATATTTAAACAAATCTAAATGGGGAAAATGAATCAACCTAAATGCACAATCAAGCCTAAGGATCCCAATGTAGTATAATAATTAAAGTTACGGTACTGATTGTTTTGCATGTTAATTAAAGGACCATCAAAGGTGAATATTTTGATGGAGGAAATCACTAATCTTATGTGCATGAAGGAACTGCTGAAATAACATACTCTTCAAAGAAGTAAGATGCAACAAAAATATCCTATAAATATATATATATATATAATTAAAAGCATCTTTAAAAAATATTATAGATTAATTTCTAACACTTGATAAAGAAAACCAAAACAATACCATACCAGTACTCCATACAAAGGAATTTTGTGTGGTAGCTGTTCAGCACATTGAAGAAGGAGCTGTTTGAATCCACAGGACCCACATTAGTACTTCAAATGTTAGCAAATCTCAGAATAGTTGTATTGATACTAATCCTATGAAGCAGATTAACACATCTATGAACTTTAGTTTCTCTAAGATTGAACTTAATGACAACAAGCACAGATTACAAGCAATCATTACTAACATCAAACCTTCTGGTGGATTTAAGCTAAGTCCATGTTTGTTGAGAGATAATTACTTTATAGTGAAAAATATGGATGATCATATCGAAAAAGATACCGGACCCGAATACATGATATCAAGCATTACAGTGGCATCATAATTGTTCTAATTAATACTTTCTTCTCAAGCTCCTTCACATACAAGTTGGTAACATTTAAAAGATATAGGCCATGTTTGGGATTACTATTGGTAGGTAGAGCTTTTAGATCTTTTAGAAGTAAAGCTTTCGAAAAGTAGAGTTTTTGGAAGTAGAGTTTTCATAGAAAGCTATTTGTTGTTTAGTAACTATGCTTCTAAATTGCTATGAAGCTTTACCGTATGTTTGGTAACCAAAATGAGAAAGTGCTTTTAGTATGATAAAATGACAATAAAGGATATTGCATAGTATTCCATAGTGAAGTATAATACAATAAAGTATTACATATTATTACATATTAAAATATTATTATTTTGTATAATATTATTATAATTTAATATAATATAATATTGAATACTATAGCATAATAATATAACATAACATGATACGATATGATATGATATAATAATGTATTGTTAATAGTATAATATTACTATAATATGACATAATATATAATATAATATTATATAATAATATTGTAATATAATATAATATAGCAAATTAGAATCTAATCTAATAATAGATTATATTATATTGTAGTATAATATAACATTATATTACTATTAAATATTATTATATTAGATCGTATTATTGTATTATTACATTATATTATATTATATATTTATATTATCATAATATAATATTATTATAATATAATCATATAATAGAATATAATATAATGTAATCTAATCTAATATATTATCTTGTTATATTATTAATAGTATATTATAATAACATTATTATAATATTATTATAATAATATATTATATTATCATAATATAACTATTATTATTATAATATAATATTATGATTGCAATAATATGTTATGTTATGCTTATAATATAATATAAAAATACATTATCTTATAATTATGTATTAATATAACATATTATACTATCATAATGTAATAATAAAATATAATATAATATTTTATTATTTTTTATTATATTATATTATAGTATAGTATAATAATATTTATGATATGATATAATATAAGATGTAATCATGAGATTTGTTGGTGAGTATTTTGGTTATTAGAAAAAATTTATTAAAACCAAAACTGCTTTCCGAAATTAGCTAGAAAGCACTATTAGGCAGAAGCTTCAAAATAGAACTTTTTCCGAATAGATGTCTTTAGCTTTGTGGCAAAGCCAAAACAACTTTTCGATTTTTTTACCAAACACCACTATACCATCCAAAAGTGTTTTTGGAGAGTCAATAAGTGCTTTATAACCTACCAAAAGCTTTGCCAAATGGAGCCATATTCATATAATAGAAAAGGCAATACCTAACATAGTTCCAGTATTCAAGTGGCCAAGGGACCATATAGTTAAGCAGAAGACAGGCGCTTAGGTGCGGCACAGGAAAATTGTATTATACGAACAAAAAGCTAATGAATCATAAATATAAAAAAATAACAATAAAAATAAAAAGTGGTGAGAATTTCATAAATAAACTAAGATATAAACCAAAGAGATGCATTTACATTTGTTTGACAACCTATTAGAGTAACATAACATGTTAACCAAGAAAACTTGCATGAATTTGAAAAGAAACCACTGACCATTACAGATGTGATAAAGAAGCATAATATGCATCACCTAATAAATTTACCTTGGTTTAGAATATTTTAATCTATATCGTTGCAGAATTCTAATTAAAGCTTGTGAGGAATCTAGAAAACATTTGCAATTTTAGTAAGTTTTAGCAGTTTGCTTGCCAAAAGATCATTCAAATAAATATATTTTGCTTTTGACAGGTGCTTCCTGAAATTTAGGAATGTAAGTTAGTTGTCTGTCTAATGGCCAATTAATTCATTTAGGCACTGCTGACAGTTGGGCATTTTTGTTCTATGGCATGCAATGAGAAAAAATGAATTATTTTAAGTCAACAAATTTTCAAAAGATGACAAACGTGACAAATAATGTTACTCTATGGAAGTTGTGGGCCTTGAGAACTAGTTATATAGTTCAAAAGCAAAATTCCTTTAATATAGTTGTACCATCCAGATTTCTGGAACATGCTAATGTCTTAGGAGGCTCCCCAAACCAAACCCTAGAAGTTGAGAATTTCCACCTAATTGGTATTATGTTACATTTTAACTCAATTTCTTTTCTCAACAACACCTTGTGAAAGCAAGTACATGTGCTCCTATTAAAGAATTGTGCAGAAATGTATGTAGAATGATAAGGAAATTTCCAAGTTATGGAGAAAATCTGCAGAATGATGTAATTCAGCTCTTTATGCATTTTTTACTTAGTCAATATTACCTCAAAGATGCCATCTTTAGAATGTTCAAATTCTCGCCATATTACACTATAGCATGTTTCCTGTGAAGCAACAGAGAGTGATAGTCATAAACTTATTCAACTGATATAAGAACACAAGAGAAAAAGAGTTTACAATACAGCCAATCCTTGGATTAGATCAACAGAAAGTTCGCATGATTGAGATATGTCATTGAAAGTATGAAATATTCGTGGTTTTATGTTAGAATAAAGTTAAATACTAACAAAGGAGTCATTTGCAAAGGTTTTCAATCAACATAACAATTAAACCCATACCCTCTCTCCAGTAAACAAGGTCACCAAGAGCATTAAAGGAAGAAACAGAAAAAAAAATTACTAGAACACAGGTAAACATACAATAAATTGTATAGAACAATTACAGCATAACAAGTGAGCAATCATATTTGCAATGATGATGTCTTAAGCAACGGCCCTTGAAAGCAACTTCCTCAGCTATGATGTCGTGCAAAACTAAAAACAATGCTAAAGATTACTATGTTTTAAACATAACCCACCCGCAGTGAAGAGCTGTCAGTTATTAAAAAAAAAAAAGCTATTGCTCAATTTTATTTTGTGGTATTTCAAAAATGGCGCCAAAATTGAGCCCTTTGCACGGAGTCAAGATGAAATCTGGCAGCGAAACCTTCTTTGCCACCAATTTTTCAGCTCAAATAGTGCCCGAGATTGTAGGAAAAATAAACAAGCTACTATAGTCGAGGGCTTACAAGATTTGGGACAGCAACCTCCTGCAACCTAGGGCATTCAAGAACTATGACAACAACGGAATTATTATAAGGGAAAGAAGCAAGCAACCGTAATCTACAGCTTCGAAGAACTAGGGCAAGAATAGAATCAAACAAAGGCTAAAACATAAAATTCCTAAAGAAAAGTGGAAGAGGAGAAGGAGCAGGAGGCACTTACGATGTGTTCTTTGAGGTCGGTGGTGCCGCCGTACTCCGGGCACCTGTCGCCGATCCGCAGCAGAAGCGTCCGCCAGCTGCTCATCGCTCCAGCGAGAGGGGAGAAAGAGAAAAAGAGGAAGGGGTTGGGGTTCGGAGGGGTTTAGAGAGGGGAACCGGGGAGAAGCCAGAGATCGCTGGAAGACATTCTATAAAGAGGGCTAACCGGACCCGCAAGGCCGGGTTCAGCTCGGATGTCATGTGAAACCAGACCCAAAATCAGAAGGGTCCTACCGTCCCCGCGCACTGAAAAAATAAATAAATTTAGAGATAAATATAATATATTATATAGCTTTAACAGCGATGAAGATTGTTCTAGGCTTAAAATTCATGATTGGCAATTTTTTAAAAAAAATTTAGTATTAACTAAAATTTATAGTTAATGATTTTCTGAATGTTGAAGATAATGAGTTTAGTATTGATGTTGAATTTAAACACTCTGAAACAATATTAGTTTTATTTAATAAAAATTAAAATTAAATATTTAATTGTTATATTTTGTTCTGATGGATTTACAAGTTAAAAATAATGTTGGCTATGTGTTCTCGTATCATGCTTCAGATCTGAAGGGCGACAAATCATGTTTTGGATGTGGGATGTGATAGTTATTTATATTAATTTAAAAATCTACTTCTAAGCTCTAACTTTTATAACAACTTTATATTAAATCTTCTGTCCCGTTTTCAAACTTGTGCAAAATAAAATCACTATGCGTGGATACAGATCAATCGTGAATGGAGACAAAAATGTTAACTATTGAAGAACTTCACGTGAAATGGCAATCACACCATTTAGTTTTCTTAGCTTTTATCTTTTTGGCTGCTTTAGTTTAGGTTGAATCCGCCGTATCCGCTTTAGTTTAGATTTTGTAATAATAGACCATTTTTGCGTATATTCTTAAGGACACACTGTCTCACTTTACTTCTTTCCGTCCCTATCCTCCTAAAAAAAATATTTTAGGTGATCTCAACTTGAACAATATGTGCATCCATTATCAAAATGATATTTTATCATTTAATGACGTGTGAATATTTTATTGACCACCCCATTATCATATGCTATTATTTTTGTGAATAAATGGAATAAAATGATCCCTAGCTCACTGCATTTAGTAGTTCTATTGTTTTTTTTTTTTCTAGTACAACAGTAGCTTACATCAATCTAGTATGAGTACAAATAGTTCTATTATTCATTTCATCTAGATTACAATATAGAATGTGACCTTGTGATATCCTCTTTTAAAATCCAAATATACCAAAATTCTTCTATATAGTATCATCATTTCATAGTTGGATTGACATTGTCTTCCCAAAATTCATTGACCTCTCACTGATACAAAGAGAGCAATTTAATTTTAATAATGGAAATAGCATTTATGAGTAAATTCTTTCTAATATGTTAGCTTACCTTTTGTCTTTTCCGACTACCATAATGTCACTAACTTATGTTCATTTTTATTGATCAAAGAAATGCCCAACAGAATTACGAAAGAACTATCACTTTTCTCTATATATATAATTGTTAACAAGCACATGCTAGGCATTTTTAGCTTAAAAAAGAAAGAAAGAAAGAGAAGAAAAATAAAAAGTGAAACAATGAATCATATAAAGTTGAGGACGGACTTCAACATTCATGTGTATATTTGCAAGTTTTTTGGTTGTACGAAATATCCATTGACTAATATATTGCAACATCAAAATCATATATTTTTTAATTGAATAAGATATCTTCTTAAACCAATCAAAAATTATTTCATGGATAGACTCTTTTTAGAAGTTGGAACATCACCACCATATTTCTAAGAAAATAATTTGAAAATATTTCAATCATGTGCATGGTGCTTGCCTTTTATAATTCTGTAAAATAAGAACCTTCTTTGTTAGAAAGTTGTAGCCATCCATTCCTTCTAAATTATCCATTATGCCTCTTTGGCCAAGTAGATATTAGCCCTTCAAATTATATGGCAAGTTGTATTCATGCCTCCACTTTTTATGTGAATGTCGTCACCTATCCTACAATATCTTAATAAAATTATATTTAAGTGCCAAACTAATTTTATATTGCAAACGATCAAGGGAGTAGAATGGAAGGGAAAGCTAATCTAGACTAAATAATGTATTCGGTGTTAAACTAACATACATTTTGTCACATATAGCAGATATTGGTTGATAAGTAAGGACCTCATCATGATATTCTCTAATTTTATATGGCTTTGTAGAATGCAACATTCATTAAGTAACACACCAAATGAGGCAATGCAAGGTGATTATAGGAATATTTCTATCCCTTTTGCAAAGCAAGATCAAACGACATTAACATGTCTTTTGTATGATCTTACCCAAACTTAATACGTGAGATTGTCATAATTGAACTCAATAAAAAGATCATGACTCCGCAATTTATGCTAGTTATTTTCTGCATATACATTCTCTACTTTGGAGGTCTAGGTTCAATGCGGCAATTTCACAATACAACGAACTAATGGCAGGAATAATGTTCAATATGGGACTTTAGGGCTCGTTTGGTTTGTGAGAAAAAAAGAGAGAAAGTGTGGTCAACGGAAAAGTGCTAGGTCCCAATCGAGAGCTAAACACAATTGCAGAATAATTAGAATTCTCTTTGAGTGAGAATGAACCACAATTTGTTGGATAAAAATATGCTCTGCTTATTAATGCGTCTGACCGAATTTAAATAAACAATAATCAACAACTTCTCTAAACTTACGACAACATCCTCCTAAATTAAAGACTCAAACAACTGACTGCAAAATAATAGCTAACAATTGCGAAACAGACGCTTGACCTATCCCCCTGCATGTGACCGTTAGCCAACAGACTGGGCCAAGTCTTTCAACAAACCCACCAAATCCTCACAGCTCTATGCTTGCATGCTTTTCCTTTCACCCCACGTCCTTCTAGTTCTACATGCTTTTCCTTTCATCCCATGTACTTCCGGTTTTGCACACGAACACGTTGGGATCGCCATGGCCTATCAATACCCTGCTCTTTCACTGGATCCTTGTCCTCAAGGTCCACGGCCTGAAACTTGTCTCGCAATTCTTTAGTGTTCTCTCATGTAGCATCCTCTGCAGGAAATCTGCGCCATTTAACCAAACTCTCCTCAATAAACTTTGATCCTTTCTTTACCCAGCGACTCTCCAATATAGTTTCCGGCTCCATAACAAATTCTCCCTCATTAGTAATAGGTGGCAAATCATTACTGGTCACACATTCTTCTCCCAACTTTTTCTTAAGCAAGAAGACATGCAAAACGGGATGGATTCGAGAACCCTCCGAAAGCTGGAGTCTATACGCCACCTTGCCCACCGGCTTCTCAATCAAATAGGGCCCATAAAATCGGCTAGCCAATTTCTAGAATGCCTGCTTAAAAACCGTTTGTTGCCTGCGCGGATGGAGCTTCAAAAAAACCAAATCTCCTTCTTGGAACTCGATGTCTCGCCGATTAAAATCAGCAACCTGCTTCATTCGGTTGCTAGTTGCATGCAAATTTTCCTTCAACTGACGTAGTAAAGCATCTCTAGAAGTAAGGTTCTGGTCCACCTCATTGACTGGAGAGTTTTCCACCTGGCAATGTGGAATCGTTGGAGGCAGCCGCCCATACAAAGCTTGGAAGGGCGTCATTCCCGTGGATGCGTGATAAGCTGTATTGTACCAGAATTCAGCCCACGGAAGAAGAGAACTCTATTTACGCGGTTGTTGGTGGACTAAACAATGGAGATACAGTTCCACACATCTATTAACTACTTCCGATTGGCCATCCGTTTGCAGGTGGTAAGCGGAGCTCATTTTCAGCTGTGTGCTCGACAATTTAAAAAACTCATGCTGGAAATTGCCGATAAAAATAGGGTCTTGATCACTGATAATAGACCTGGGCATGTCGTGAAGCTTAACCACGCCTTCCACAAATTTTTCCACCACCATCTTAGCTGTAAATGGATGAGCCAAAGCAAGAAAATGCGCTGATTGACTAAGGCGATCTACCACAACCAAGATGGTATCCTTGTCGTTGGAGCGGGAAAGTCCTTCGATAAAATCCATTGTTATATCATCCCATACCTGACACGGAATGGGTAGTGGTTGGAGGAGGCTCACCGGTGATAGAGTTTCCACCTTAGTCCGTTGGCAAACATCGCAGGAAGAGACATATTCTTGCACCACTTGCTACATGGATGGCCAATAAAATTGCTAGGCAATTTGTTTAAACGTTCGCAGCACTTCTGAATGGCCACCACCATGAGAGTCATGGAATTCTCGCAGAAACTGCTTGACCACGGGAGAGTTTGCGGGCACCACCACTCTATTTTTATAAAAGACCAATTCATTCCTCCACGTGTAAGGTGCTCCTGGGTTTTTAGTAGCTATCTTGCCGATTTTGTCCATATAAGGGTTGCCAATAGCTGCGGCTTTTATTTCCTCCCATAAATGGGCCTGCAAAATAAACAAAGCATCAAGAGTTGGGCTTCCCACTATCCTTGAGAGGGCATTAGCTGCATGATTGTCAGGACTCGGCTTGTAAAGTATTTCATAGTCATGACCCAGTAGTTTTGCCACCCTTTTCTATTGTTCTGGCGTGACCATGCGTTGCTCCAGTAGATATTTGAGACTGCGTTGGTCTGTTTGAATGTAGAATTTCCGACCCAGCAAGTATGGACGCCAAGTTCGTATTGCTTCAATAATAGCTAGCATCTTCTTGGCGTATGTAGACCAAGATAGCTTAGAAACTCCCAAGGCCCGACTCATGAAGGCAATCGGTCTACTTTGTTGAGTTAAAACCGCGCCAATGCCATCACATGAAGCATCAGATTCGATAACAAAGGGTTCATCAAAGTTAGGCATAGCAAGAGTAGGAGTGGAAGTCATAGCCTGTTTGAGGGACTGAAATGCAGCCTCAACTTCATCCGTCCACCCAAATTTTTCCTTCTTCAATAGATTGTGAGAGGTCGAGCCAATATCCCATAATTGCAAACATATTTCTTGTAGTAACCTGTGAGACCTAAGAAACCACGCAATTCTGAAATATTAGTAGGTCTAGGCCAATTGATCATGGCCTTAATCTTGGCTTGATCCACCTTTACTCCTTGAGGAGTAACAATGTGACCCAAATATTCCAATTCTTGTTGACCAAAGGCACATTTGCTGACTTTAATAAAAAATCGGTGATGCCTTAAAATTTCGAAAGCTTTATGAATATGTTCAAGATGCATGGTCCAATTGGGGCTATAAATTAAAATGTCATCAAAAAAGACTAGCACAAATTTACGAAAATAAGGGCGAAATATTCAAAGTGGAGGGAGCATTGCAAAGGCCAAAGGGCATAACTAAATACTCATAATGACCATTGTGAGTACGAAAAGCAGTTTTAGGACTATCTGGTGGGTGTACTTGTACCTGATGGTAGCCGGCTCTTAAGTCTAATTTTGTAAAGTAAGATGCCCCATGAAGTTCATCTAGTATGTCATCTACTATGAGAATGGGGAACCGATCTTTGATGGTAACGGCATTAAGGGCCCGATAATCAGTGGAGAAGCGTCATGTACTATCTTTTTTTTAACAAAAAGAACAGGTGAAGAAAAAAAGTCTGATACTTGGACGAATAAGCTCCAATTTTAACATGTCATGAACTTGCTTTTCAATTTCAGCTTTCTAAAAATAGGCATACCTATAGGGTCGTACATTGACCGGTTCGGTTCCTTCTTTAAGAGGAATGCAGTGGTCAACCTCTCTAGTCGGTGGTAATTTTGTAGGCTCTTGAAAAATGTCTGCATAGTCTTCCAATAGCTGCTGCATGTCCATGTGGGTGTTATACTATGGCACTCCCTCAAGTGATTGTAGACATATGGCAAATATTGAGCTCCCTTATCTTAATTCTTTAGATACAGACTTTAAGGATGTGGATTGAATGGGATGTGCATCCGCCCGTTGCAGCCGTCGAGCTTGATTTTCCTATGTGAATTCCATCGTCATTTTCTTCCAGTTGCAAACAACTGAACCGAGTTGCTCCAGCCATTGTATTCCTAAGACCAAGTCCAAGCTAGTTAGAGGTAAAGAATAAAGGGTACGGGAAAAAGGAATACCTTGAAGAAGGACATGCACGTGCTCGAACCTCCCTTGGTATTGCAATCTATTTTCATTGGCAACTCGCACAGTAAAAGGCTCGGTGGGAACCACTAGTAAATGAAGCAAATTGGCCACCTTCTCACTAATAAAATTATGAGTAGACCTGTTGTCATTAACACAACAACTTCATGATGCCCGACTTTGGCCGTGATTCGCATGGTTCTGGAAGTCGACCACCCAGTCAAGGCATGCAATGAGATCTCTGGCTCGGATTGTAGCTCAGATATGGTCTCCTCAGCTGCTTCAATAGTAGCCTCTTCATACTTAATGTTGTCGGCGCTAGTACTTCCTTCAAGCAGCAAGAGTTGCGGCCCTTGGCACCTATGACCCACAGTGAATTTGTCATTGCAGTTAAAACAAAGACCTTGGGCTTGCCTTTTCTGCATTTCCTCTCTCATCAATCGCTTCACTGGAGATGCTGGAGTCGATCTTACTGAAGTAGGAAGAGCAAGCTGCGGTCGGTTGAGTTGCGGTGGTCGCATGAATTTCTGTTGGCGTTGGAGCTGGTCGTCTCGCATGCGCGCCAAACTGATGGCTTCCTTCAGTGATCTCGGCTTAAACATTCGAATACCCTCTGATATTTCAGGCTTAAGTCCTCCCATAAAGGTTCCTACCAATGCTTTCTGTGTCCACCCGTGCACTCGGTTGCCAAGCCTTTCAAAGTCCTTTTGGTAGTCTCGCAAGGAGCCTACTTGTTGAACCCGAGAAAGTGCCTCATCAAAGTCCTCGCATTCTGAGGGTCCAAATCGAGCCCACAGCTCCTCTTCAAAAATTTTCCATGTCACTGCTCGCCCCTCCTCTTTGTAAGCACGATGTAATCATTGCCACCATTGATTAGCTTCACCCTCAAGATGGAATGACGCCAATGAAATTTTCTATGCGTTGGTAGTACCTTGATACTCAAAAAATTGATCAACTCGGTTGAAGCACTTGGTTGGGTCGTCACCGGAGAACCTCGAAAACTCGAGCGTAGCCATTTTGGATGAAAAAACCTGTCAGCCCCCATCCATATCTTCCCTGTTGGTGCGAGAATGACCATCACGGTCATTATTGTTGTGGCTAGAACCTTCGTTGTTCGAAAACAAGGCCTCAGACAGTCGGTTGATCGTCTCCTCCAATTGGTGGAGCTTGTCAGCAACACCAAGTTCTATCCGGTTCACGTCATCTTGAAGTCTGCCAAGCCCCGCCTCCGAACGCTTGATTCTCTCCTTGTTCATTGCCATTGTCGCTAGCTCTAATACCAATGTTAATTAGGTCCCAATCGAGAGTTAAACACAATTGCAGAATAATTAGATTTCTCTTTGGGTGAGAATGAACCATAATTTGTTGGATAAAAATATGCTCTGCTTATTAATGCATGTGACCGAATTTAAATAAACAATAATCAACAACTTCCCTAAACTTACGACAACAACCTCCTAAATTAAAGACTCAAACAACTGACTGCAAAATAATAGCTAACAATTGCTAAACAGATACTTGACCTATCCCTCTGCATGTGACCGTTAGCCAACAGACTGGGCCAAGTCTTCTAACAAACCCACCAAATCCTCACGGCTCCATGCTTGCATGCTTTTCCTTTCACCCCACGTACTTCCAGTTCTGCATGCTTTTCCTTTCATCCTATGTACTTCCGGTTTTGCACACGAATATGTTGGGATCGCCATGGCCTATCATAAATTAAAAAGATGCCTATTGTTTGGTTGGAATTTTCAAAGGAGAGAAACGAAAAAGTTGTATTTTCGTGAAAATATGATTCCCACGTTTCATAGAAAAGTCTCTCCCAAGAAAAAAATGGAAAAGTTACTTTTTCATAAGTCGGGAATCGAAACATTTTTATTTTTTTCCAAAAAGGCCCTTCAGCTATCCTTATTTGATCCAAAGCATTAAAGACCTAATTTTTATTAAGGGTATAATAGAAATTACACATAACTTTTTTAGGAAAGTGCATGGTCAACCAAACATAAGCACTTTGAAAATCTGTTACTTTCTTATGGTTAACCAAACATGCCAAAAGTACTTTTTCAGGCATTCTCTTTTCAGAAATCTGTTTTCTGATAATCATATTTCTATGAGAAAAAATGCTTTTCGTGAACCAAACGAGCCCTTATTATGTTGCTACGGGGGATAGACAATAATTGCTTGACTATGGAACCTAATGGTATTTTAATTATAGTGCAAAAGATGATAGGACACCCTAGTGGATTTTGTAGAATTTATAAGGAAAAACAAGTGCTTTTTCATCTTATTGCTATCCTCGCTCCTACTATAATGTTAATGCTTAGCTGTGAAGGCGTGGTTTTTGTAGCTGTCACTATAGTGCATGCATGGGACTGACAACTAACAAATAGTTTTGTTACATAGGCAAGTTCTTATTTTCATTTGTATTCTATTCTTTCAAAAAACTATTTAAAGCCAATAATGGTTGATCCGTTGGTCAATGAGATCAACATAGTTTAGAATGCTTAACAAATGAGACAATATGGATGGTTCCTACTCACTGTTGTTGACAAATTGCAAGTAAAACAAAACATACTTCCTATAGACAAGGTAGAGAGAAAGAGAGAGAGTTGTCATTGTTATGAGTTAGGTAACAATTATATGGTGGCTACTTTTGTATTTTGAAGGGTAGAAGTGTGCACAAATGCTGGCTGAATCACGAACCAAAACAAACCAATCTTTTTGGCTCATTTATATTATTTTTGTAAATTTGGTTTGGTATCCATTTGAGAAAGGCTTGAATTGAAAAACTTTAATTTAGTTTTGATTTCAGTATTTAAAGAACTGATTCAAACCAAACTAACCATACCTTATATATATATATATATATATATATATATATATCAATTTTTAAAATTTTCTTATATTTTCTCTTATGCATAAAATAAAATATTTATATTTAGGCGTAATCTATCCATTGAATACCAACCTGATTAACCAAACCGAACTGAATTTCTCATGTCAGTTTTAAGCAGTTTTTGTAAATAGCCAGTTCAATTTCAGTTTCGAATTCAAGAAATTAACTTAAATCGGTTCCATTGTGGTTGTATCTCTAAACCGGCCCAACTTGACCCGTGCACATCTTTACAGGTGGATTTTCTTAGTATTTTGGGGGGATATATTTCTTTTTTAAGAAAATAGAAAAATAGAAAATTGTTAAACTATTTATATTTAAATAATTGAGCCTGAATTAGTAATTTAAATATAACAAACTTATTTCTTTGTCACCTTGAAACTTAAAACATGACAAACTTCTTATTGAGATTTTTTTTTTTTAAAACTCGGGAATTCTATTTTTTATAATAAAAATCCCACGTTCTCTAAAATCCAAATTTGTAGTGAACCGCACATATTAACAATTTTTTCTATATCCATAGAAAAATAATTTTAGAATTTTTCTATATCGAAAGGCTCCAGCAAGGATGTGTTGGATGTCAATTATAACTATAATATATGCTAGTATATACGAACATATGTATATGTGTGTGTATGTGTACATGTATGTGCACACGCGCGCGCGCACATATATATATATATATATATATATATATATATATATATACACATACATACATACATACATACATACACCCACCTGGATGCAAAAGAAATTTCATCTAGAAGGCGAATGGTTTGGCATGCAATCCAATCATTCACGGGAAAATTTGTAAGCAAGGGGCATTCCATCTTATCTTCCGAATCCCGAACCCTTGTGAACCCTTGTGATGCCTCTTTGACCCAAAGTTGAAGACAAGTGCATGTGAAGATATCCCGGAGCAGTATCTCATTCATTTTCAGTTTTCCAAGCAGGACAACCCCACAAAACCCACGAAGCCAAACAGTTCAAGATTCAAATCCGCTGCAAAAGCTGAGTCAACTATCTAACTTGAAGGACCTAAAAAAGAAAGAAAGAAAAAAAGAAAAGGAAAGAAAGAACCAAAAATTATGTAATATGAACAAAGTCCAATGTCAAATTTTTATCATTTTCATTTGTGAATTATATAATATATACATAGATCCATTACATGCATTCTCATGTATAGACAACAGAAATATTTTTTCTAAAAAAACTGTCCCTAGAGGTAGATATAAACAGAGATTAATATATTTTAATTACTGATTTCCATGTTATAAAGCAAGCGTGTAGGCCTACAGTACGTACGTAGGAAAACAAAGAGAGGGAGGAGATAGGAGGCGATTGCAGGAGACACGGTTGCAATCAGAAGATTTCATGCACCAACCTAATCGAAGACTTTGTCTTCCTCTGAGGCCAAAACCAAGTTAAATAAACAGAAGAAATAAATAACGAATCCCATTTTGAAAAAAAAACGTTGTGTGCCCTCCCCTCCAACGATAAAAGAAAGAATATCACCCACAGATTCTCCCCTCCTTCCCCCCCCTCCTTGCCATCACCACCACCCAATATCACCACCAACAAGAAGCAAGAGAGAGGGGAAGAGTAGTGAAGAAAACAAGGAAATAAGAAGAGAGCAAGAATAAAGAAGAGAGAGAAAAGAGTTGTCATTCATGACACGCACAACTGAAGATGGTAGGAGCTTCTCCTCTGGGACCAACACAGGAGAGGATGAAGTGCATCAGCACCATGAACAACAGCAGCTCCATCACCATATACTCGATACTGTGTCGGCTGCCAGAGCTAACAGTGGTGCCTCAACTTCGCAGCTTCCTCCGCTGCCCATCAAGAAGAAACGGAGCCTCCCTGGAACTCCAGGTGGTTAACCAAAATTCTTTCGTCCCCTCATACTTGCTTTCTTTTCCTTTTAAATCAGCATCACGGAACTAAGCAAAGGTTTCAAGCTCAGTATGGTTTTATTTTTTTATAAGATTAAAACTGGAGAAAGAAATTAATTATTTGTCATTTTTTTTGGGTTGGTAAAAAGGTTGAATTATTGGTCAGGAATTATAATAATTGCAGTGACCGTTAGCTCGTGTGCATCTCATTTGTTCTGAGGAACATAAAATAAAAATGACAAGTAGTAAACTATTTTCGGTTTCAATGAACTGTTTTTGGATAGCATATTTGATAACTAGGATGAGGATAGAAGTAACACTTCTGACTTTCGGTATATCCTCAGCTATTCCCAAACTTCAACCGAAAATATTCTTAGTTGTCGCGGTATTTTAGTACAAAGATACTAGTGATCTCCTCTATCTCTATGGTCATGACCCTCCTCTTGCTCTCTTGTTTCGAAGTTATGGGATGATTCCAATTAAATTTTATGGGAAAAACCAATAATTAGTCTATATGACTACCCCCATCATCGTGGAGTGCTAATCTTAAATAAAAATAATCATAAAAAATCACATCTTGCATCTAGTAACCAACTTGTAGGAACGTACTGATCAAAACCAATAGATCTATCCATCTTTTCTATTCCTGTATGCCAGCTCTTCAACATTTTGCACTGCTGCTTCACATCTATAATAACATATAAAATATTTTTAGGCTGACCACAAGGAAAAAATTGACTTCATTTTCATGAACTCAGAATTGGATATAGGTTGCCATTTGTATACCAAGGTAAATAGAACTAGTCTTATGTACTATTATCATAAGAAGAAGAAGAAGAAGAAGAAGAAGAAGAAGAAATCTTACGTATGTTATTTTTGTGGCCGCAGTACCAATACACTATTCAGAAAAATCATAAATCTGACAAGTGCTCACAATAATGTTACTATGGGTCATAATCACTAAATTTATTCTTTACATTATGACGACTAAGCAGTAAGCACTGGCAATTTATATTTGAAGTATCTTTGAGATAAATTTAATATAAGTTCATCTTTCTTTAAAAGAAGAAAGGCACTTAGTATGCTCATGTTTGCTCTCATCATAAGGTGGTTAAGAAGAATCCAAAACTCCTTTTTGTTTTTTGATAGAACAAGAAAATAATCTCCATCAAACTTCTATTTCTAATAAAAAAAAATTATACCGATTCGTATCCTCACATGATGATGTGCTACTTGACTTTTGCACCATGTCTGTGATGAATTTATTTTCAAACCATAAGTTTGTGCAGCTATCTGTAACATTCCACTTCTGCATGCTTCATTCAGTCGTTACAGTGGTTTTGCTGTGTGCGTGTGTGTGTGTATATATATATATATATATATATATATATATATATATATATGTATATATGTACATATGTGTATATGAATGCATGCATGTATGTATATATATGTAGATGTATACATGCATACACACAGACACCTATATGTCCCACATATATATTATATACGTGTGTACTTATATGTGCAAAACATACATACATATATATATATATATATATATATATATATATATATATATATATATATATATATATATTGTGTTTATTTATGTGATAGTCATAAAAAGTTCTTATCTAATAACTATATAAAGGAAAGAAAGTTCTATCTTTACCTCGTCATTATTTTCAAGATTATGAATATGTACCAGCTAAAATTTCACTATCACAATAAGTTTCACCAACAAATTTAATAAATTTGATATATATATTTATTAATATATTTATAGGATTATGAACTTCAAGTGCCAAAGGAGATCATAAAATTAATAAATATAACATTATTAAATAGTTTTGCATAAAGAAGAAAATGAAGGTAGTGATACATATGCTGACATCTCTTCCTAATAAAATGTAGATCCGACTGCAGAGGTGATTGCTTTATCACCAAAAACCCTAATGGCAACAAACCGATTTATTTGTGAAATTTGCCACAAGGGCTTCCAAAGGGACCAAAACCTCCAATTGCACCGCCGATGCCACAACCTTCCATGGAAGCTAAGGCCAAGAACCAGCACCGAGAGTCGAAAGCGAGTGTATATATGCCCTGAACCCACATGTGTGCATCACAACCCGAGTCGTGCCCTCGGTGATCTCACTGGGATCAAGAAGCATTACTGCCGAAAGCATGGGGAGAAGAAATGGAATTGTGACAAATGCTCGAAGAAGTATGCAGTGCAGTCAGATTGGAAGGCTCACTCCAAGATCTGTGGAACTCGGGAGTACAAGTGCGACTGTGGCACCATCTTCTCCAGGTTAACTCACATTCCTTGTTCATTCTATCTCTTAAGTACGTAGTAGTTGAAAGATAGTTACTTGTAGAGCTATTTATAACAACACATTCTTAGAAAAACACAGTATTTGATGGTGAGTTTGTCAAAGATTGACATCCTAAGATTCTTCAAGAACCTGGACATGGGGAATGTGCCTGGAGTTGGCACATACTCTAACCATACACATGGTGGACTCAATAGCCATCGGCTATGAAGACAGTCAGGATATGTGATTTTACCGCACACTAAAATACTGTAGCGTCAATAAGGATTCTCTTGGAGAAATAGGGACCATATGCAATTGAACAAAGAGGAAAGTGTACTCTAGCCAAGGTGTTTGGATGTTTTCAAAGGTTGTGTATAAAAAAACAAACAAATAATAGTATTAAGGGAATGAAATCCTGCGCTCTTCCTTGGACTTGCGTTCTGCTGGAAATTAGATGTTTTGACATTAAATTATTCCATATAGCATGGATACAATGAAGGATTAGGATGAGACATAGAAATTAAAGAATTAAGAATCCGGCGTGTCATTTGTACTTCAGATTCTCTTTTCTAGTAGCTAGTGACTAGAGTTGGAGACACCATAATTTAATTTCGCTCCTTAATTAGTTATCAAATGTAGATGATGGTATTATTTAACCAGCTTGATGCGGCTGGCGATCATAGAGAGATAGCATGGCGTAATCAAAAGCTTGCTGCAGACTTATTATTGCACTTGGCAGTGGTTGTAGTATGATGGCTTTCCAAAGGTTAGGCACGTGAGAGCCAAAGTTTGACCCCCTTTTTTTGGATGAATCAAATATTTTAAATTATTTGAGCATAAGTACATCTATGAGAATTAAAAAATAAACTATTACAAAATTGAATAGAAATATTTATCAAAGAAACTCATAAGGCAGATTCAATATGATTTGCCACATAAGAGACCATCAAGTCCATAAAGTTTGAAATATTTAGGTCAAGGTATATAAATAGATAAATTTGATTGCAGTGGCAAAAAGTCCACGTATTTGATTTTTGGGCAACATATGAGCTCAAAAAATTTGACCTAATCCTAAGGTCCTTTTCAAGTTCAAACTTTGGACATATTTATAAGGGGCAAACACAAAAATGTACTGCTAGCCACTTCATACAGAATATGATGTCCAAATTTTTAGGTTACCGACGTGCACGTCGCTTATGACATGGACAAAGTGAATTTTTAGGTTACATACATCATTTCTATCATTAAACATTATTCTACATTTAGGATTTTTATCTGGCTCAACCCATGCCATCTAAAGAAAGATAGTTGATCCCACATATCTATCAAGATTATTATTATTTTTGTGGCAAAACTTTGTTGAAGAACTAGGTTTGATGGCATATTTATGTAAATCATAGATAAGAATGTTCAGTTCTCTTAAATACCTCCCCCATAGTCATCTTTTAATTCATATTCTCTCTCTCCAAACTATGTCAGACTAGATGCATGCAAATTGTTGATTTTTTGTCGCAATGCACTTGCACATGCCTGAACATTTCAAAAAAAAAAAAGGAGAAAAAAAAATCATAAGTTGCTAAGAAAAAATCTCTTCAATTGTCCAATAGAGGTCTCTTGGTTTGTTATGTTTGCTAAATGAAGCTTGATTCCAATCTATGTGGTTCATGTTGGATGCAGACAGACCTTTGCCCATTTGGCCCCTTCATCTAGAGGCACGATGAGGCCATATTCAGCTTTTTTTTTTTATCTATTATGCATATTTATCATTGTTACTGTATAAGTCCAAAGATGATTGATATGTTCTTTGATAACGATGAGGCCATATTCATTGGTCATGCATATTTACCATTGTTACTGTACTACTCCAAAGATGATTGATATTTCTTTCGATACACTTTCCTTCTTAGCCACATTATGAGGCTATATATTAATATACATACTGTTGTAACAGTGATACAAAAATATAGAGAATAAAAATACTTCTCTCTCTTCCCTTATTTTATCAAGGTATTTGAGCTTTTTGGAGAAAAATGGTTTTGCAATTTCAACATTTCCCAATTCATAGGCCCATATTTGAGTCTGATGGGTTCCAAGTTATAAATGGCTCCTAGATTCAAACCCGTCCCCTTTGCACCCCTGTCCACAACAGGCTTCCAAGATAAGTCAAGTTAAAATTATTGCACTGTTTAGTTCAAGCCAAAAAGTATGGCCTTATAAAGTTCTAATTAAGTTGTTTTGCTTATATTTCACAGGAGAGAGAGCTTCATCACCCATAGAGTCTTCTGCAATGCTTTGGTCCAAGAAAACAAGCTAAACCAACCACTCATGGCCACCATGGCCTCCAATCTCATGATGCCCATCAACACCAATGCCATCCCCATCGAACTCTCCAACCTCAACCATGATGACATGAAGAGTCCACTGCTTAGGACCCACTCTGACAACCTTTCGCCGGAGTCGTTGCGACGTCTCGGCGTGGTCAGAACCCTCTATAGCCCAAGGACCATTCCCTCCTCAAGCCTTCAGCTTAGTGGGGATGGCCCAATAGGCTTCGATGAGATTGGCGATGTTAACCTTAGTCGCTCGATGGCTGGCTCGATCCACATGTCTGCGACTGCTCTATTACAGAAGGCAGCCCAGATTGGTGCAACCGCTGGTAAGAGCAGCATCAGCTCCACCATGATGCCGGGGGACTTTGCCTCTGTAATGGCTGGGCCTGACGGGGCCTTTGGCTCAAGGTCTTATAGCCTGATGAAGGCCCATGGGATGTTTGATCTCATGCGATCGCAAGGCGAGCAGTCTCAGCTGGCTGGGATCAATGGAGGGATTGCTAATCGATTTTATGATCCTGCGGTGAATCATATCAGTTTGTTTACGACTTCTGGGACGTCGATGAGTGGTGGTGATCGGTTCCTAAGGAATATGGAGTATGGTGGTGATGGTGGGCCAAGTGGGGGGGATGTGACGACCGTGGACTTCTTGGGTGTTGGAGAAGAGAGGAGTTTACGTTGGCAGAAGCAACAAGAAGCAATGGAATATGGAGGAATTGGTCATCAGCCAAGTTTGGAGGTTTTCCATCTATTTCACAATTAGATGGTCCATGGGCCTACAATCGAGGAGCCCACGTGGTATTTTTAATCTACTTGATTAGAATTGAGGATCTCTCTTTATCTCTATCTATATTTGTGTGCGTTGTTTCATATATGGATAGTTTTAGTGAGCTGCAACATTAGACCTTGAGAGACGAAGTCTTTCTTAGGTGCAAGAGTATGAAGCACGGTTGTAGGTAGTTTGGAAAATAATTGTACTGCTTCTTGAGTTATTGCTGCAAATTATCTTAGTCGATGGTGAAGGATCAAGTGTCACAAAGATCCAAGTCATATGGGATCAGTATGTTTCGAAGTTAACCTATATATTTTCTTTGTTTTGCAATGCCTTTAAGTCATGACTTGGATCCCATATGGCTTGCAAATTATCTTCTAAATCTCGAAGATAAGCAAGGTGTCTATCCGGGGATTCGAATGGTATTTTGAGTTCTCACTCGAGTTTTGGTCTTAGGATATTTTTGTTATTTTGTTGGAGGTGAAAGGATAAAACCCCCTGTGGAGATTTTTTTTTTTTTTTTTTTTTTAATGACGGGGAATGCATTTGCAATTTGGTCAGCCAAATGGGCAAGGGAAGAGGAAATTCAAACTATAGCAACAAAACTTTTATGCTGATCTTATCTAACTTCTTTATGATCCGATATAAAAAATCTGTTATTGGAGAAAACATAATCTATACCTATCAATTTTTGAGCCTTTTTTAAAAAGACAAAAAAGGATATTTAAAATATAGTTTTTTAGAACATGATTGTTGCAGTATTATGATGAATGATGACAATTTTGAATTTTCAGGGATTGTTGGCAAATGTATATACACAATAGACATTATTTGGTCCTTATATTTCTTGATGAATAATAATTATTTGATGTTTCCATTGCACGTCTAATTGAAATAATATTTTTATTATATATACAGTTTGGATAAATATCTTGATATTGGAAAAGTAGTACATATATAGCTAATCAGATATTATAATCATAATCATCAAGATTTTTTCTAACTATTTAGGTCAGCTTTATAGATCTTTATTCATCAAGCCACCTTTGCTATAATTCCTAGTTTCTCCAAATCTTTCTTCATGACCTTCATTCATTTTACTTTATATTTTTCTCTCATTTTCTTACTACTTTTAACACAAACTAAAGTACCTTTATTTATTGGAACCTTCTCATATCTTTATTGTATATATTTTTACCATTGCAATCAATCTTTCATCACTTTATCTTTAACTTGTACAACTCCTATAGCTCCTCTAATATATTTATTTTTTATTTTAACTTTTTTAGTTTTACTACACATCCATTGTAATAATTTTATTTCTATTACATGCACTTTCTTTATATGTTTTGAGCTATACGAACATGGTTGGCCTTACTGTTGTTCTATAAACATTTTCTTTTAACTTCAAGGTATACGATTATTATATAATATTTCATATGTACCTCTCAGCTTCATCCAACTAATTCTAATTATGTTACATATTTTTGTTATTTTCTATAGTAAATCCTAAATAATGAATTTGGTTACTTGTAGTATTTCTAGGTCATTAACCTTAATTTGTATTATAATTTAATTTTCATTATCACAGGCAAAGTGGGCCCAACTGAAGCTCCATTTGTTTAATAAACAAGATCGAAAATCTAGCTTGAGCTTGCTCATTCACTAAACAAAAGATCCAAACTAGAGCTTATTTCAAGCTAAATACGAGATCAGCGCGTAAAAAACTCACTTGTTCGACACCTTAACTCTTAAGAATTCTTTCATACTTCCACAAAAGGTATAAATCCTAACTCTAGCCATCATCCTAACATATACAAGTTGTTTTTTGTCCAATGACTGGTAATTTATTACATAAAAACATAATATCTCTCACCCAAAAAAAATCAATAATATAATCTTTATATTATATAATATGACATATTATATATAATAAATTTTATATATAGACGAGCAGATTCATAAGTCAAAAATAAGAGACTTGAGGCTAGTTTGAGCTTACAATGTCTAATAAATGAGCTCAAAATTCTAGTTTGAGCTCGACTCATTCATTAAATAAAAGAGCCGAGCATGAGTTGAATTTCAAGCCAAACAAGCACCAGCTTATGAACAACTTGCTCAACCAACACCCCTACTTCTAAGTAGAGTGCATGCCAAGTTGGATCGGAGATAGGCGCAATCCAAATCCAATATGTATTTGAATTTGGTCAAAAAATTAAATCTAAACCCAATCCAATTCTATTCCATTAGGGCCATATTAGTTATAATATAATTTTATCAATCTATCGAACTTTTCAAGTTTAATCAGATTAATAATCTTTACAAGCCATGATCGACATATAAATTGATTACCAATCATGTTATAAGCATATTATGAAATAAAAATAGTATGTAATTTATAAAAATTGTCAAAAATATATCCTATATATTTGCATGATAACCATATATTTATAATTAATAATATCTTCATCTTTACACCTAGTAAACGAAAAGGAGGAAGAAATTAGGTTCCTTTCTAACATTCAGAAAAAAATTAAAAAAATCTTAAACAAAGAAAAAAAACTAGTGGAAAATAATTTCTAGAGGAATACAAACTCTTCAATCCATGCGATGTGGATCCCACATGAAACCACGGTAAAGAAAAATCCAACGGGATGGAGACTTTTTTATCTATACGGCGTGGATCCCACATAAAATTGAGAATAAAATTGGGTGCCCAAAAAACTGGATATCTTCAATATTAGAATGGGACAGTTGAATATCACTGTATACATGAAAAGTCTCCAACAATAAAAAGTTGGACCATTACTCAATATATAAATAAAAAAAAGTAAATAAAAAGTGCCCCACCAAATCAAATGCCTCCAACAACAAGAAAGGATAAAAGAAGTAGGGCAATCATAGATTAAGGTTAATGTCTGTCAGACCATTACTCAAAAGTTAGACGAAGTCTTTGTCATGATGAAGGGCCCCACAAAGTAGATTCTTTTATTAAAAGAGGTTCGAATGCATTTGTTTAACTAATGTGAATACGTATAAGAGTTTCTTGTAAACATATTTGTATAACAAGTTCTCTCCCCTCTTCCGACAATAGAGAATAAAAAAATTGATAAAAATGGGACTACATTTATCATCTAAAAAATTATGATATAAAATTAAAATGAAAACAATTCCTAACATCCTAGTTTTTGATCTTCATCTCTTGTTCTTAGTGCTACAATATTGTAAAGGGCGGAATTGGCTACAAAAGTTTAACCATAATCATGACAGGTTAGACACCAATTCATAACATCTAGTTGTCTATTCTAGTTTCTAGGTGTAAACTTAGTGTTACATCATCAAACCAAAGTTAAAAATGGTTTATGCTAAGTTCACTCAAAAAAGGATGCTATCTGTTAACTATTATGTGTTGGACATCTGGTGGTGCTAACTGTATGCAAAGATCAGGATAGTTCATGATGATCTCTAAGTTATCTACTCTGTTGTCTAGCCAATGAAGATAATTAAGCAATGTCTTAGTTAACTTTAGTCATATAAGCTTCTTTTATGAAGGTTTTACAAAGGATAGCAAAGTACTATCTTAAGCCAACCATGTTGCATAGGGGTGTAAATGATATCCGATAATTCTGTGTTCCAACCAAAATTTTCTAATAATCGAGTAATAACGTAAATTAAGTTTTTGATAACTCTATTGGATCGAACTCAGATTCTATATAGGATTCAATTGTTTATCGAATTGAACTCATATATTACCACGTCCGAATCTGAAAACTAGATAACCAAAATTAAATCTACACAAACTACATATATGTATATGTATAAATATAAAAATAAAGAAAATTGGCCACGTGACTTGTCTTTATTTTTTTTCTTCATATTGGATTTTACATTTTTTTTCTTATGCATGCTCTCCTTGACTCTCATTTACTATTATTTAGTTCCAAAATTCTAGCCAATATTTACATTTTGCTTATGTTTCAATCAAACTAAATATAAATTCTGTTTCAAAAGTAATTATACATTTTTTTTAAACTAATATTCATTCATTTCTGGTATCATGCTCCTTTTCCAGTATAGATTATCATATATCACTATATAGGAAACTTTTGTAATAAGAATGCTTTCAGTTTTGGAAATAATGTACTGAATCAAATCCCAAAAAATCTTGAATCCCCACTCAAATCCAATTATTAATCAAGTTTAGCACTAAGGCCCGCCTTCTTATTAATTAGCGCATGCATTCATATAACAAATTGGTCAAGCATCAAAGTTAATCATATGAGTTCAACTGTAACAATAGAAACAATGAAAACATGTTAGCACTATTTACTTCATATCATACGAGGACATGAGCAAAAATACCTATGCATTTACATCTAATCATGCATGTATATGTAGGTACCCAAGGTATGAGTGATCACTTTGTCAAATGAAGGCATATTTGTTTGCATAAACTAAGTTCTTGGAGCAAGGGGGGATCTACCAAGTTGGCAAAATTATTTTTGATGCCAATTTTACAAAACCAGTTTGATGGAGTATATCAATATAGATTTTTTGTGTTGCTGGAAATTGGACCCAGGGGTGACCACTGGGTGAGAAGGGAGGAGCTCCGTCGTCTGGCAGTGGGTGGCGATCCGTCAGCGGGCGGCGTCCTCCGGGGGATCTGCAAAAAAGCCAGTGGCCAGGGTTTCCGGCGCCGGACCTCCGATGCTTAAGTCAGAGGGGGCAAAGATATATGGAGGAAAATATGTCCAGAGTTTTAGCGTCCAGTCCCCTCTAAGGTGGGAGGGTTCTCCTTATATAGAGGGGCTTTGGATTACCTGTGATGTGATGGGGCGGAGTTTACCGTATGATTGAGCACGTCGGCTGGATCAGTGCAGGATCGTGTGCATTAATGTCTTGCCGTAGGAGGTTAGGCCGGGGCCAGGGAGTTGTCACGGCTGATCAGAGGCAGCCGAGCTAATTTGCCGTGGAGGGCTTGAGATCCGTAGACAGCAGGAGCCATGCGCATTAATTGTTGAGTAAGCCGGAGGTCTACAGAGTCCACGCGCATTAATTGTTGAGTAAGCCGGAGGTCTGCAGAGTCCACGCGCATTAATTGTTGAGTAAGCCGGAGGTCTACAGAGACCATGCACATTAATGGTTGATGGCAGTGGCACGGAATGGTCTCTGGTTGAGCTGCAGAAGGATGTGATCGCGGCAAGTGGATGGCGAGGTCAAGCTTCCGAGGTCGGGAGCTTCCATATCGGGCGTTTCGAGGTCGAGAGCTTCTAGGTCGGTCGTCCAAGGTCGGGCGCCAGGTCGGTCGTCCGAGGTCGGGTGCTTCCAATCACGTACTTTAGGGAGACTTGTATTTCTCTCAACATTTTGTAACAGTAAATATATAAAATTTTATTTTCTACTATTGATTATACCAGGCCATAGTTGCATAAAAGGTCGGAAAAATCACTTTTTTTCCAAAGTTCAGAAAAGCCGGTGGCGACAATTGCATCGACATCATTTCATGCCAACATCCCCATGGTGGCCCGGACACTGTGGAACAGCCAATTTGGTTGGACATAGTGTTATTACTTTAAAACAATTTGTGGTTAGGCGGACCATATTTGATGCAGCAAAATATCTAGCCTCAGTCCATTAAATATGTTTCCTTCATCACCTTCTCGGCTTCTTCCTCTTCTCCAAATGGGAGCCTCATCTCGATCGCTTACGAATCCCAGCAGTAGCAACAACAAAACCCAAACTCCAACCCTAACCCTATTTCCAACCCCTACGGCATCCTCTCTAGTCCTTCTCGGCCCCAGCCTCAATATCTACAACATTTCCTACGAGGATCCATGGGTGTATGTTTAGTCTTACATTGGTTATTCATTGGAGAGATTTTGGATTCTTATACAAGACTAAGGAACGTAAATAATACATTTCAACTAGTCTTTTTAGACGAAGTTCTAAGTTATGACAAATAATATTAGAAAAAACTTAGCCCATGGTCTATATAGACTAGGGGACAGTGCAGCAAAGGCCCATTGGAGCTAACCACGGGCCCATCATAGTGCTTGTGATTAGATTTGAATGAATTTGGACTTTTAGCCCGATGTAAACGAAGAGAGTACATGACGACCCATGTAGGCGTTTATTTAGTCCTATGTTAGCTATGCATTAGATAGATCTTAGGTACTTATAATTTAAATAGTATCTTTGGCTAGTCCGTTGGGTGCGGCCTGGGGTTGTTATATTTCTTTCCTAGACTCCTAGGGCCATCCGCACCCACCTTCCTGCCGGCCCGATTAGAGTTCGGGTCAGGCCAGGGAGCCTGGGCTTGAGGCAGGCTGGGCCTAGATCTTGGAAAATTGTCGAGCTGGGGCCGGGCTCGGTAGGCAAGGGAGAGGCAGGTTTTAGTCGGCAAAACCGATTGGCCTGATTATCTAAGTCGGCCTGCGATCTTGTGTTGGTTTTGCTGGGATCCGACCCGAATCCGCCCCGTGGTTTGTCGCCCTGCCACCGGCATCCCCTGTTATTCTAGCGCTAGGGTTGGTTCTTGTCTTCTTGGTCTCGTCTTCTCTCTCATTGGGTGGATTGGGATGGCGAAGGAAGGGAGGGTGCATCCCGACTGCATCAACGCCTCCAATCCCTACCACAAGTGCGTCGACTACTGCTTTCAGCGAATTGCCGAAGCCAAAGCTCACGCCGATGATGCCCAGAAATTGTTAGGTTAGTTCTCTTTCCCCTCCTTTATCCATCAAATTCCAATTCTATCATGATCTTTGATTCTTTTCAAATTCGGTTTTATTTTTGAAGAATAGTTTTTGATTCCTCCCCTTTTCCACCGTCGTCTCTTAAAACTAGTCGATTTTAAATAAAGAGTAATAATCGCAGAGGATGATAACACCAAGGAACCGGAGGAGAGGACAGTGCATCCCGATTGCATTAACGCATCCAATCCGTATCACGAGTGCTCCGAGTTCTGCTTCAAAAAGATCGCCGAGGCGAAGGATCGGAACAAGAGGACGGATCCGTCAGGTTTCTTTCTTGCTTCTTTTTCTTGGGCAGTTTTATGGCCTTTTACTTGGTTGTTTTAGTAACTAGATTTTCTTCGCCCCAATGAAGAGGGTTTTCTAGTTAATTTACGATGCTGCTGTGATCTCAGTTGCTTCTCGTGCTTCTCCAAAGTTTGGGCATATGGCAGTTGTTATTAAAGATTTCTTTATACCATAGGTCAGTAGATAAGGGAGACAAAACTCCTCCACACTGTTTCTTTTGCCATGAGATGTGGCAGCAAGCTTGTTCTTGATTCATTGCTAGCTAGTATTTGGTTGTGGCTCTGTGCATAACTATGTTGAACTACGTGGATATGATGTACTATTTGAATTAATTGTTAAAGTTAGATCCGAAAAAAGATAATTTTAGTGGGTTTTTAAGGTTTCGGTACCTGGTAAGTTGCTTTGCAAGTAGAGGGTGAAGGCAATGCAGGACTTTATGCTGGTTGTCTTGATGCTGTTAGGCCTGCATCAACAGACCTGATTTACTGCAGATAAACAGTGACCTGATGATTGGAAACATTGAGGTCAATTTCTTTTTCTTTTTTTCACCCTTTTTGAGGAGATTGTGCTGACTTTTGTAAGAAGATTCTAGTTGTCCTATAGCTAGCTGAAACACGACTTGTATAATATGTTCCAATAATTTAGTCTGTATGAGGTCTTAGTTTTGTTACTTAGTATGTTGGCAGGGACAGTTTGGAAGGAATCATGCAAAGATGACAGTGAATGGCAAATATTGAATGAATAGTAAAGAAGGATTCAAAAGGTTGATAGTAAACAGTTGGGATAAGGCTTCATAGTTCGGTTAGGTTCATATTAGTTAAGGCTGTTGTGATATTACTTATGCATTGCACAAACTATCCAAGAAAATGATGCATTATAGTGATTGATTTCTGTATAGTAATTTGTAGATGACTTGTGCAAAACAAATGTAACATAGGGGCATCATGATTCGTAGGACCATGCACATGCTTTTAATTTTAACAAGATGATTTTCCATTTTCAATTTGAGGAATAATTATTTGTTGCCAAAACTATTGTTTGTCATGACTTTTGAAGTTTTTGACGAATTACTGTTTGTGGCTACTTAGGTTTAGTATATGGTATGAGTACTTTTCACATCAGTATGAGTTGAGTGTGAATTTGAATCTGAGTATTTCCATTCATAGAACCATTTGAATTTGTAATCAATGGTCCCTCGATCTTGAGGGAAGAGAGCTAAAGGGAATGTAATTTCTGTTTAAAAATAAGTTAGAGTTGAGTGACCTCGACATACATTGTCCTAGTATAACAATTTATTTCCTCCTAAGCTTGGAAGCAAGGAAGTTAAAATTCCTATGTCCTTCTTGCATTGAACCACTTTATCAGGCGTGCCAAAGGATTTGGGGTTCATTCTGTCCTATCATGAATTATTTTCCACTCTTGGTTTTTGATGAAGTCCCACTTTATCGAGGTGTACCAAAGGATTTGGGGGTCATTATGCCCTGTCATGAATTATTTTCCACTCTTGGTTTTTGATGAGGTGCTCAACATAGACAATTGGAAAGTAAAGATATTCAGCTTGCTACTAGGTTCATAATTTATTACTCTTATGGGAAGACAATTGGTCATATCTTTGTGCATTGCACACATGGAAACAATTAATTGTATCAGATGTGTATTGTTTCCTGCAACATTGCTTCATCTCAAAGATAATTATTGCTTCTTACCTAGCTTCTGGGAGTACTGGTTCTTTGGAAATGTGCCATAAAACTCCGAGAGCACCGTAGCCCTTTTTTTTTTTTGTGAGCCATCCTTTCTGTAAGGATTTTCAAATCTTCTCCTTTTTAGTTATTTGTTCAGTCTTTATGAGGAATATGGGCATTCAGAAATTAGGATGAAATACATTCTCCTGCATCAAAAGATGATGTTCTTGTTGGCAATGCTATTGCTTGTATGTGTTTTTCTTCCTTTTTCCTCTCTGTTATGTGTGTGTGTGTGTGTGTGTGTGTGTGTGTGTGTGTGTGTGTGTGTGTGTGTGTGTGTGTGTGTTGTTGGGGTGGGGGTGGGGGTGGGGGCGGGGGTGTAAATATTTGCTATTAATTTGATAGACAAATTAGCTACACGACATGATTGGTGATGCCCTTTCTGGCTTTTGTATGGTTTCTTTTCCATGATTAAGTAATTGTTCTGGCAACTTATATTCTTAACCTACTACAAATATTTTGACATTTCGTCTGCACGCATGTATAAGATTGTAAATTATTTGCATATTTTTACAGTCCTAAATATGCTTTGACCCATCAACCTGATTTCCGATACATTGGATGGCGTTTTGGTCTTTTTTATGAAAGCAAAAAAATGTAGATATATATATCTCTAGTCTGTGTTACATGCACATGAGGAAAACAAAGATCAACTTGAATATAAAGAGAAATGTGGACATATTTATTCTTTTTATTTTGTGTTTATTTTTTGGTGTTTCAGGGGCTTAATCAAGATAAATACATGAAACATAGTCGGCTACGGTGTGCCAAGGTGTACCCTCATCTTTGGTCTAATGTGTGTGTCTATTGCAGGCAGATGGGCATGCATGTGATAAAAATAGATGATACAAGAAATCTTTCAGAACTAATGTATGCAAGCATGCATGATAGAAATCAGTAAAAAAGGGGGATCTTTCAAAACAAATTGTCTTGATAACATCAAATCTTTGTTTCTTTTTTCCTTCATGTTTTTTTTTTTTTGGGGGGGGGAAGGGGGGCAAT